>NW_028318146.1:1992500-2197500 GCF_062004578.1 Staurois parvus
TTGGGATTATTGTTTCTCTTATTTGGGGCTTTTTTTTATATACAGTACGTACATTCATGTGTTTGATTTATGATACACACTGTGATTTTTATTTTAGTTTCGCAATGTAATTTCACATTTTGGTACACAATTTATCTGATTGTTTTTTGCCTGCTGCTGGTTCTGATCTTATAATGCAATTTCTATTTATTTATATTTTTGAACCACGGGTTGTAAGCAAAGAAAATCACCCGATTCTCCCATCAATCCCCCATCAGTGTTGATGGGGGAATCCCTCTGTGGAGCCATTGTGTTCTCCCGGAAGGGGGAGTTGCCCCCGCTGTGAGAACACAGTGATTACTGTACTTGGGTACATTCAGCCTGCCCATACATGGTTCAAATCTCGGCTGGCCCTGCTGAACCGGTCGAGCTTCTAACCATCTATGGCCAGTTTTAGAAAGCAAAAGACAAGCACAAGGCACCCTCCCCATTGGGATAAAAAGTTTTTCATCCTTACTTCAAGTTTCTTGACTATACAGTTGCACCACATAAAAATGAAACATTATTCAGGTCTCTGATGACTGGCAATTACAAGCCCAACTCTAGCCAATGTTTTTATTTGATTTCAAGTTTAAATGGAGTGGAGAAGGGCTAGAACCTTTATGCTTTTTTACTTTACTTACAAATACATTATGTAAGCCACTTGTGGACAATGGACCTTCACTTCTATATGTGCTTGTTGGACAACCCATTTCAAAACCATCCTTAGTAGGCTATAACAGCCTCCACTCTTCTGGGAAGGGTTTTTGGAGCGAGTCTGTGGCCTACTCAGCCAATAGAGCATTTGTGAAGTAATTTGGATGAGAAGACCTGGCTCACAATTGGTGTTCCAATTTATTGCAAAGTTGTTCAGTAAGGTTGAGGGTCTTTGCAGGACACTCAAGTTTCTCCACATCAAACTAATGTCTTTATGGATCTTTGTACATAAGGGCACAGTAATGATGGAACAGAAAACTGCCTTTTCTAAATTGTCACCACAAAGTTAAAAGCTTATTGTCTAAAAATATTCTGTATGCATTAGCATTAACAGTAATCTTCACTGGAAATACCTGAACTAAATAATTTGGACTGTTGACTGCCTAGTTTGGCAACAACAAAGTGCAAGCTAAAAGAAAATGTTATTTCAATGTGTAATGGCTGTTTATAGACACTACCCCTTTTAGCAGCTCCAGCACTGTACCCATTTATCTGTATGCTTTATTAGACCTTTCTGATCCCCTGGCAGTGGGTGGAGAAGAGGGGACAGACAGCAGAAGCTATAGGCACCCCATTAGTTGTGCACAAAAACTCCCCATCACCTGCACAACATGTGTAGACCAATTTCCCTCCACACTTCTGTGTGTTGTGTGCTTTGGTGTCTGTACATCAAACCATTCTATAAGGTCTTTTTGGCTTTGTGACTTCCATTGTATAAAGGTTGTGACCCCATATTAGGTCTCTAACCATTTTATGGGCATTCTCTGTAGAAGCCATCTCTCGACTAAAAAGGATGATAATGTCCTGTTATAAAATGTGGCATGCATACTTTCTTCTCATTAAATACACATCTTTTTTCTTAATGGCCTTGTCGCCTTGTCTAAACTCTGTTGAGTTCAGTCTATGCTTTGTATGCAGTGACTTTAAAGGGCACAGAGAAGCAATAATTACTGTCCTTTCAGACATGCCATTGTTATTCATAAATTGCATTGTATTTAAGTCATGTCAGAAACTCACGTAGCAGGGCATGGCAGATCAGAGCCAGTGAAAGATTGGTGACATGGAAGAAAGGGCTTTAGAGGACAGTGAAGAAATTAGAAGCTTTTACTTCTGCAAAAACTGTGTTCTGAAAAAAAAAAAGCTAATTATTTAATTACTGTTTTAGCATTCCTGGCCTGTGTTTTTTAACCACAAAATAATTTTTTTTAAATAAAATGCATTACCTTGCACATCTACAATTAATTATACTTCAGATATTTTTAGCAAGGAATGCCCCACAACGTTTTGTTGAATGGGGGGAGAAAGGCTTAGATCCCCTATCTGGTTTTCATTGAAGTGTGTGTCTTTGTTGTGAAGATTCAGTGTCTATAACAGTGGTGGCCTCCAGTGTAGCCCCCCCAATGCTTCCAGAGGGCCACAAGATAGCGGTGCGCTTTTGAGGTGCATCACATCAAGCTAGGTAGCCTATTCAAAATGGACAGGTTGTAACACAACTCAGTGCCCAAAAATATTGCCCTTTTGCATTTTGTGCAGCATATTGCAGCAGACTTTGAAGAGCAAGTTGGAGTACAATAAGCCCCATCATTAATGTCAGTGGCCACTATCAAAACCCCAGTGTTTTTGTCAGTAGATGCAATAACTCACAGCATTGCTGTCACCAGCTGCAGTAATAACCCACAATACTAGTGTTATCAGCTGCAAAATGACCCCCAACACTGGTGTCAAGGGCTAGAATAATAACCCCCAGCAATGTTGTCAGTAGCCACAATAATAACCCCAGCACTGATGTCAGTGGCTTCAATAATGACCCCCAGCATTTGTGTCAGCATCCACAATAGTAACCCCCCCAGCATTGGTGTCAGAGAGACAGAAATGACAGTAATAACTCCAGCATCAGCTGTAAACGTCTGGGCCTATGGCTGGGGTTATTAATATCTATAATGTCCGGAGCTGAAAGGGTGCAGTCACCCCATCACCCACCCTCTGTGAAAGGAGTCTATTCTTACCCTGATTATTTAAGGCCCTCACATCCTTCCTGACAGAATTACAGTGAAGAAGCCACACCATTGTTGCCTCTACAAGCATGCACAGTGTTATAGTAATTAGTGTTATTATTGTAACAAGTGGGTTAATCTGAGTTTATAGCTCTATGGCACATCTACATTCGTCTCACTGGAACATGATTTTGAACTCTGGCTATTTGGAATTCCTTGTTGTTGCTATCAAAAAAAAGCATTTGTAAAATAATTATGGACATGTACTTTGACTGCATGATTCAGAAAAAAGACACGTCTTTCTTGATCAGCTTTGCAATAAAAAACTGATATTAGAATTCTAAAACTCCAGCTGATCACCTGAAAACTCAAGCTGAGGTTTACTCTGCTTATGTTTTGCCTCCCTTCACCCTATCCTATCAGATATAGGATGCAGGCATTATTCAGGTATTCAGACAGCCATGGGTGCTGAGGGTGTCGGAATACAATAGCCATTGCTGGAGATTCCTCCATCTATGCTGTTTAGCATGCATGGGGCAATCTAAATGTTTCTGTTGTTCAGCCCTCGAGCCTAAACGAGAGAAATCTAGCTGTGTATGGTTAGCTTTAATGTGCCTTTTGAGGAAACGTTACTATTAACATAACCATACATACAATGGGTGGCTTTAAACAAATTTTACTAAATGCTCACAATGTAATTACTGTGCATAATAAGCAACAAAGTGAATGTCACAAAGTTCAATCTCTGTGCAATAATATTCAAGTGAATCAATCATCTTTCTGCCTTCTTATCCCCTCACTGTGCCAACATTAATCCAGAAAGTGATTTCCAAGGGCCACTTGTGAAAAGTGCTCACTTAGTGAAAAACAATGGTCCCTTATACACAATGAGCAGGTCACTGTGCTCTTCAAGGATTCCACTCCACTGTACTGACCTCCAGACTTCCAGGATAACAGCTCTCCTCCTCCTCACCTCCTGTCAGGAATGGACTTGCCAATAACGGTGGGACTCACCTGCCTTGTGGGCTGCAGTACCAGGGCTGGCCAGCGGGTGCTCTCAGCAATCAGAGACTCACCCCTGCAGTCAGCCAAAACACCTGAAGCTGATTGCAGGGGTTGTATTTAAGGAATGGCCAGACTCACAGTCAGGGCCTTGGTGTGTGTTTTTCCATGGGCCCCTGTATCTTGTAACCTGCATTCCTGTTCCTGTTTCTGCCTGACTTGTTGCCGACCCTGCCTGATCCTGACCTCTGCTGACTTCTCCTGTTTGATCCCTGGCTTGTGACCCTGACCATTCTCTCCTCCTGCTCCTCCTGTACCTACCTGCCCGATAGTTATCGACCCGGCCTGCCTGACTACGTTGTGCTCTATATGTGTATGTACCTGTGTATCTATATCAGTTTAGGTTTGGGTTTGTTTCACCTTGTTGTATGTATTTGTGTTAGCTTGGGGTTTGGTGCACTGCGTTTATATTTGTATTGTTAGTCTCAATAAATTATATTATTTACTATATCTGAAGCCTACGTTTCCCTGTGTCAGTCCACGCACTTCTGGTCACACCCGCATCCCTGACACCTCCTCAGTTACTCGCAAAAACCAAAAGAAGGATTCTAATTGTTCAAAAATGTATTAAAATAATACATTTACCCAAAATAAAACTGTACAATTGTTCACTCACAAGTAACAAGTGCCGCATCAACACCCAATACACTCAGCGTTCAAGATTACAGGAAACACCACCGCTCTACTTTTACACGGAGCCAGCATGTGTTCCAGGTACCGGACATTGCATAACCAGATATGATGTCCCTGGAAATGACAACCAGAAGTCCCACTCTACGCGTTTTGTCTATATGATGCCTTCAGGAAGGAATCGTAAATCACTATAAGTATAGGTGGCCATTGTTACTGGGAGAGATAGTGAAAGGAAATTCCCAAATTTTCAGTTGCCACCAGAAGAGAAATAGTAGGAACATCTTCTAGTGGGAACACTCGTTCTAGTGACAGCCTTCGAAGGTGTGATTTCCCTTCATTTTGGAGAGATGTGCACATATTGTTGCGCCTCTAAGGACAGGCATGAAGGGAAATCACACAGCAATATCTGAAAGAGGCTATAACCCTTCGCCACACTATCCAAAATACAAAAATGAACTGCCCCTCCCTTTGTCAGAGCATATGGAGAACAAACCCATCATGGCTTTGGCTGGACAATCAGGTAGTTCCACCACATTTATGACAGAGTTACTGATTAGGCATTATTATTATACAGGATTTATATAGTGCCAACAGCTTGCGCGGCACTTTACAAAATTAAGGTAGACATTACAGTTACAATACAATTTGGTACAAGAGGAAACAGAGGGCCCTGCTAGTTAGAGCTCACAATCTAATAGAAAGGGTTGAGTGATAGAAAAGGCAATAGCTGTAGGGGGATGAGCTGATGGAGGAAATAAAAGGAAGTTTACTAGTTAGAAGCAAGATAGGCTTATTTAAAGAGAAAGGTTTTCCGGGATCATCTAAAGGTGGATAGATTAGGAAATAGTCGGATAGATTGGGGTAGGGAGTTCCATAGGATGGGATGAGCTCGAGAGAAGTCCTGGAGGCGAGCATGGGAAAAGGTGACATGGAAACTAGAGAGCAGAAGGTCTTGGAAGGATCGAAGAGAGTGATTTGGTTGATATTTTGAGACCAGGTTAGTGCTGTAGCTGGGGGCAGAGTTGTGGATGGCTTTGTAAGTTGTTGCTAGTATTTTGAATTTTATTTGTTGGGTGAGTGGAAGCCAGTGGAGAGATTGGCAGAGAGGGGTAGCATACACTGAACGTTTGGTAAGGTGGATGGCAGCAGTATTCATGATGGACTGGAGGGGGGATAGCCTCTGTAAAGGTAAACCAATGAGGAGGGAGTTGCAGTAGTCGAGGCTAAAGATAACCAGGGAGTGAATTAGGATAGTTCAGAATCCAGAGTTACCCCTAGAACTTTGGCATGCGGGGATGGGTTCATAGTGGTGCTATTGATGCTGACCGAGAAATCAGAGGAAGAGGCACGGGGGGGGGGGTTAATAATATGAGCTCAGTTTTGGATAAATTGAGTTTTAGAATGTGGTGTGACATCCAGTCAGATATGTCTGTTAGTAAATCAGTGATATGTGAGGAAACTGATGGGGTGAGCTGAGGAGTAGAGAGATAGATGTGTGTGCATAGAAATGGTATTGGAAACCATGGGAAACTATCAGCTGACCCAAGGAAGAAGTGTAGGTCAAGAAGAGGAGAGGTCTAGAAACAGAAATTTGGGGGACCCTGACGTTAAGAAGTGTAGGAGAGAAGGAAGAAGAGTTGTAAGTGACACTGAAGATGTGGTGAGATAGGTAAGATTTGAACCAAGGGAGAGTACAGCCACGAAGACCAAGTAAATAGAGTTTTTTGAGGAGGAGGGGATGGTCAACTGTGTCAAAGGCAGCGGAGAGGTCCAAGAGTAAAAGTACGGAATAGTGACCATTGGTTTTAGCGGTTAGCAAGTCGTTTGTGAGTTTTAGGAGAGCAGTTTCTGTGGAGTGTTGTGGGAGAAATCCAGACTGAAAGGGATCGAGAAGGTTATTCTCAATAAGGTAAGTCTTTCTAAATGTGATGCCTAAAGGTCAACTATAAGAGGATTTACACTTAAAATCAAACTTTTATCCCTCCTCCCCAGCACACTCTCACCTTTTCTTCAGTTCTCTGTTCAGTATACTGCAGCATGTGTCTTGCTACAAGTAACAGCTTTGGTCCATACAGTCATCTTACACAGGGAGTCCATAGCCATGTGAAAGCTGCAATTCCAGTGGCTGAACAAAAAGGCCACTATAGGCTGCTGGGGAGGGTTAAATTAAAGGGAACCTTGTGCTTTGTCTTGCATAGACAATGTACAGGTTCACTTTAAAAAGGAAAACAAACACAGGAAAAATACAAATGATGAATTATGTACATTTTCCATATGTGCATTCTGAGTTATTTAAAAATATGAATATTGGTGATAAATTGGCAGGGAATGACTATTTGCTAACACAGATGCAATGTGAACTTTCAGTTGAATGGCCCTACATAGTGAAACTAAGAAACTAAAACCAATGGAGCAGATCCAGGATACCACTCTAGACTGTAAGCACCAGACTATTAGTGTGTGGGCTTCAAGTAAAAAGACCCTGGGAAAGAATCCATAAATTACTCTGCGAGGCTCAGCTTTAGGTAAGGGAAAATACTGGAGAGTTTCTCCCATTCTGTCACTAACATTCTCAAATTTAGAATGATAAAGGCTCTATTTAAAGGGTTTGGTCTGCTGATATTTTCAATATTTGATGGGACTAGCAGAGTTAAGGAGAATCTGTCCATTCAGGACAGATTCTTGTAAGGTCGGTAGAAAATAATTTGCGGGTGTACGGAAATTCTAAAAAAATCATTTGCCAAGGCATTCATTCTTGCCATCACTGAGTCAACTAAAATTTGAGCAGATTTGCTACTTGAATGGAATCCCAGACATATTAAACACGTTTCTTTTGTGCCTAGAATGTGATCCTTACATTATGTATGATTTTTCCTAATAAACTAAATTTGTAGGTAGAATTTAATTTGTTCAGGACAAATTTTCCATCTTGCTCCTGTTTTCTTATTCTTTTTACAACAGACTCTGCCACTTTGCCCTAAATACACAAGGTGTCCAAACAAACAATGTATGAAATTTGCAAATCTGCACACTTGCCATGATTATTATGACAGAACCAATATTGGTATTAGATTTTTAAATTATTTTGGAGTACAAAGTATGTAGCAGAAGCAATGGGAATAACTGAAGACCAACTCCAGCCAAAAACCTTTCATCTTGAGAAGAGTCAAGTTTTTTTGCTGTTTGGAAGATTTCTTCCTCACTTTCTGTTTGTATGACAGCAGGATAAGAAATTAATAGAGTTGCTGTCACTGGGATAGGAAAATACAGACAGTAAGAAGTTCTTACTCCTTTCCATTTTACTGAAAAAAAATGTTTTGTTTGTTGCAGTCTATGTCTCTCTGCCATAATTCCCAACTCTATTTCAGTTTACCAGGGTATTTTTGGTGTTCCTGCCCACCTCTGGGTGTTCCAGCTCTTTCCTTTACAAACTGTATGATATAAAAAAAATTCCAGCAGGGAAAGTGATACTCTATCTTTACTGACACATCAAGTGGGCAGAACTGGAAACTCGGCACTGACATCTCAACAATGGAGTGCACCAATGATATAAGAAATTGTCAGGTGGTTTAAAGAAAAAACCCTCTTTGGCCCCCTAATCTAAGCCTACCCCCTTCCCCATGTCCAGGTGGTTATTTACCATTACCTAAACAATAGTTTACAACTAGAGATGAGCGAATTTTTCAAAAATTCGATTCGGCTGATTCGGCGAATTCCAGGAAGAAATTCGATTCGATGCGAATTAATTCGCTACGAAGTTAACTTATAAAAAGGGTTTCTAGGCTTCAGAGAGCCTTTAAATTAGTGCAGAACACTGTACCTTTAATTTAAATGCCCTTGGAGATGAGGAAGGAGAAGGAGAAGGATGAGAAGAAGGAGAAGGAGAAGGATGAGAAGAAGGAGAAGGATGAGAAGAAGGAGAAGGATGAGAAGAAGGAGAAGGAGAAGGAGAAGGATGAGAAGAAGGAGAAGGAGAAGGATGAGAAGAAGGAGAAGGATGAGAAGAAGGATGAGAAGAAGAAGGAGAAGGAGAAGGAGGAGAAGGATGAGAAGAAGGATGAGAAGAAGGAGAAGGATGAGAAGAAGGATGAGAAGAAGGAGAAGGATGAGAAGAAGGAGAAGGATGAGAAGAAGGATGAGAAGAAGGATGAGAAGAAGGAGAAGGATGAGAAGAAGGACAGTTCTGTGACAGTTTCTGTCTATTTCTGACAGTTCTGTGACATTCACTCCATACAGCGGTTTCAACCGCTGTATTGAGGGAATGTCCCAGAACTGTCAGAAATAGTCTATTTCTGACAGTTCTGGGACATGTATGGAGTGAATGTCCCAGAACTGTCATATGTCTATTTCTGACAGTTGTGGGACATTCCCTCCATACAGCGGTTTCAACCGCTGTATGGAGGGAATGTCCCAGAACTGTCATAAATAGTCTATTTCTGACAGTTGTGGGACATTCACTCCATACAGCGGTTTCAACCGATGTATGGAGGGAATGTCCCAGAACTGTCATAAATAGTCTATTTCTGACAGTTGTGGGACATTCACTCCATACAGCGGTTTCAACCGCTGTATGGAGGGAATGTCCCAGAACTGTCAGAAATAGTCTATTTCTGACAGTTCTGGGACATTCACTCCATACAGCGGTTGAAACATTGTATCTATTTGTTTCCATAAATGACATTCTGCAGATACACTTAGAGGAGCTCTGCAGATACACTTTTTGCCGGCTTGGAATTATTCTTATTTTCATCCTACTTCTTCTTCTTCTTCTTCTTCATCCTCATCCTCTTCTTCTTCTGAGGATGAGGATGAGGATGAAGAAGAAGAAGAAGTAGGATGAAAATAAGATTAATTCCAAGCCGGCAAAAAGTGTATGTGCAGAGCTCCTCTAAGTGTATCTGCAGAGCTCCTCTAAGTGTATCTGCAGAATAGAGGAACTCTGCACATACACTTTTTGCCGGCTTGGAATTATTCTTATTTTCATCCTACTTCTTCATCCTCATCCTCTTCTTCTTCTTCTGAGGATGAAGAAGAAGAAGAAGAAGTAGGATGAAAATAAGATTAATTCCAAGCCGGCAAAAAGTGTATGTGCAGAGCTCCTCTAAGTGTATCTGCAGAGCTCCTCTAAGTGTATCTGCAGAATAGAGGAACTCTGCACATACACTTTTTGCCGGCTTGGAATTATTCTTATTTTCATCCTACTTCTTCTTCTTCTTCTTCTTCATCCTCATCCTCATCCTCTTCTTCTTCTGAGGATGAGGATGAAGATGAAGAAGAAGAAGAAGTAGGATGAAAATAAGATTAATTCCAAGCCGGCAAAAAGTGTATGTACAGAGCTCCTCTAAGTGTATCTGCAGAGCTCCTCTAAGTGTATCTGCAGAATAGAGGAACTCTGCACATACACTTTTTGCCGGCTTGGAATTATTCTTATTTTCATCCTACTTCTTCTTCTTCTTCATCCTCATCCTCTTCTTCTTCTTCTGAGGATGAGGATGAAGAAGTAGAAGAAGAAGAAGAAGTAGGATGAAAATAAGAATTCCAAACCGGCAAAAAGTGTATGTGCAGAGTTCCTCTATTTCTGACAGTTCTCTGACAGCTTCTTCACATGTACAGCGGTTGAAACATCTGTATCCTAAATGGAAACTAATAGATACAATGTTTCAACCGCTGTACATGTGTTCCTTCTGTCAGAGAACTGTCAGAAATAGCAGAGCTCTCTGCAGGGACACTTTTGCCGGCTGATCGGGAAAAATCCGATTCGCGCACCCGAAGTAGGCAAATATTCGGATTCGACGCGAATCGAATTTTTCCTGAAATTCGTATCGAATTCCGGTTCGCCTGGTTCGATTCGCTCATCTCTATTTACAACTATATTCCCGAAATCTTCTCTAAAGTTGCCACAGTATATTTTAATGCACAGGCACCTCCGAAGAAGATTTCAGGTAGAAGTCTACAATAAAACAAGTAGGCTGTCATTCAACATCGATAAAAGATTAATAAACATCAAGATGGGGAATTTAGGCGTAGATCAGGTTAGGGGTTAGGAAGGAAGAGTCTGGAAGGTTTTTCTGAATTTCTCCTTTAACCAGCATCCACCACACACTGAAATATCAGTTTTGGTGAGGCTGACCCTCTAAGGTATGAAACAGTCACAGAGAACCATGAAAGCTTGCAGCTGAAACTCTTGAAATCAGATAATGCCGATGTGAAGTTCCCATTTGATCCTAGCAGACACATTCATCTTTCTATATGTGTTTTCTCAATGCAGAGGTTAAAAGACATGAAACTCCAAAGTCTCAGGTCAGCAAAATGCACCCATAAAGCACTGGCCAGGCCCAACCTAAAGTGAGTGCTGGGAGTGGGTTTTTTTTTGTAAGGACCAGCTCCTTTATGACTAGTGAATTGAGTTCAACTCACCATGACCTTCTTTTTAGTAAAAGGAAACCATACATTTCCTTTACCATCAGAAAACTACAACAACATGGATGATTCACAGCATTTCTTTTAGGATACACATTATAGCCGTGTAGTCAGGCTGTTTTTTAGTTTTAGAAGGTCTGCCTGCTAGTTTTAACTGCTTGGTTTTAAATTTAAAGCTGGTGATACACAAATAGATTTATTATGCTATTGATCATTGGATTCAATAGTATAAATGAGATGTCTGAAATCATTGTTACACGGTTTCCCATGTGTTAGTCTGAGCACTTTGATGTCATCATTTCAGAAGCCAGCATTTGTTTAATTCACTACAGGCTCTGTGCTCAATCTGCAGCCTGAGGACCACGTACAACCCTTTGGTACTTGATATGCAGCCCTCTGCAGACCCCAGCAGCCAACATTGGGAGTGGAAGCATCAGTTTGTAAATGGTTTAAAAATCAGTAATCTCTAGCAGACTGATGTAACATGTCCACTGTCTTTAAATGTCTCATGCACCAGGTCTCAAGTCCCCCAGCAATACTTTTTTTGTAGTCTATGACCATATTCCCTAGTATGTTTCCAATCTCTGACAATCATCTGAACCATTACACAAGCTGAATAATAAGAAAACCCATTGTGTGATGTCAGGGTCCCCAAAATGAGACATTCTATACCTTGTAAGTTGACAACCACAGCACTACACAATCAGCTTAAAGAGAATTCGAATAAACCAATCAACCATATTCCCTTCATCGTTGAACAGTAACTGCTAGATTTGATTAGCATATAGAAATATATGTTTCATCAGGCAGAAGAGTACCTTTTAGGGCCATCAATAGGCTAGGTTCATATCTTCTCTTTTCCTGTGTGCTGCAATTGCCCAAAACATTAAAAATGAATGGCATCCCCACACATCTGATAAAGAGCAGCGTATTTTGGCTGCGGGTGCATGAGGTTGCACGTGCGATTTAGATGCATTCGACCACTTGCAATAGTGTGAACCTATTCTACAGCTGGGTATGCACTTACAGTTTTTTTTGTTTAATCAGAGAGTTGAACAAAAAAAAAAACAGTCTTTAGACCAGCTTTTGTTGAACAGACAGCTGTAAACACGGACTGAAGGAGGAACCGGACAGTTTCCAATCTGTGTATACCGTGCTTTAGACAGATCTTACATCTAAAGACCATGTTGACAGCTGGATATGTATACCTGAGGAATTTCTAAAAGATTAATTTGTAAATCATCCAAGCCTGCATTCAGCTTTTAGAGCACAGTATAGAAATGTGTTATAGGCTGTGAATTGTTTCACTGGACATGATTACTAACATGTCTAGTGGGTTTTTTTATTTTGGTGTCATGAGGTTATCTTTTAAATTCATGACATATGAAACAAAGGTGCCACAGCTGTTTGCATTGGACTGTCTCCTGTAAATGGATGCCTTATGTCATTCTAAGTTTCAAAGTATTAAGGGTCAGCATGACAAATGGGCAACTTACATTTTCAGAAGGACTTCACTAGAGCAGCTTCCACATTCCTTTAAAGCTGAACTTTAGACAGATATACAAAACACCACCTAATGCAGTTGTGTTTTTCATTAACTGTTTTGCTACCAGAGACATTATTTTCATTTTGAGCACACATGCTTAAAGTGGAATTCCAGTGAAAAGCTAACTAAGGCTAAATCTACTCCCACCTCCATTCTAAACCTATTCTATCTAACCCTGTAAAGAAAAGATTGCTATACTTACCTATACCGCTCCGGTCTGGTCCCAGGATGAGCTGTCCGCTTCTGTGTAGAGGAGGAGCAGGCGGCAACAGATGCCCCATAGTAAGTCTAAGGGTGACATCATCTCCCAGGCATTTCCAGCTGTTGTCGGCTTTCTCTCCTCTACGCAGAAGCCTTTGCTTGAGACCAGACTGGAGCGGCTTCAGAATAGGTAAGTATAGGGATCTTTTCTGTACAGGGTTAAATAGAACAGGCTTAAAATGGGAATGGGAGTAGGTTTAGGTTTAAGCCAGCCATAGACAGAGTGATTTTCTTTTCTGCAACCGTGGGTTGAAGGAAAGAAAATCAGTAGATTCCCCCATCAACACAGTCATGTATTGATGGGGGAATCCCTCCCATGGAGCCATTGTGTTCTCCTGGCGGGGAGCCGTCCCTGCTGGGAGAACACAGTGATTACTGCTAGGGTCTATAATAGCAGCAAGCAATAATAGCATGTAGAATGTGGCAGACCGGTTGTACCCAAGTTGATTGATGGATAAACTTGGGTACATTCAGCCTGCCCATACATTATTCAAATTACCTGTGGCCAGCTTTAGTTAGCTTTTGACTTTTGGAGAAAAACAATAAATGCATATATTTTTGCAGAACAAAAGGTGCATTTATTATTGTTTATTATTGCCTGCAAAGCCTTGCACCTACAATCAGTGGATTACAGGTGCAATGTCAGGCTCCTACAGACATGTCCTAGAGCTTTCTGCCCGAACCTCTCTATGGGCTGTCAGGTTGAAAGTTGCAGGGCTTCTGAATGAACTATGAGCGCCCTCGCAGTTCATTGAGAACTACAAATTTATATAGCACCGTCAATTTACGCAGCGCTTTACATATATACTGTACATTCACAGCAGTCCCTAACCCTCAAGGGGCATACAATCTAAGGTCCCTAACTTACATTCATAGATACACATAATAGGGCCAATTTAGACAAGATCCAATTACCCTACCAGCATGTCTTTGGAGTGTAGGAAACCGGAGTATCCGAAGGAAACTCACGCAGGCACAGGGAGAACATGCAAATTCCAGGCAGGTGGTGCCCTGGTTGGGATTTGAATTAGTGACCCTAGTACTGCCAGGCAGAAGTGCTAACCATTTAGTTCATTTATGATTTCTCATTCTCAGATCACTGTGAATGAATGATGAGCTTTGCAGGCAGAGCCCTGCACAGCCACAACAAGTTTGAAATTGAATGCAGAGAGAGGAACCCTCTGCCCTCTGTCACCGGGAAGGAGGGGGTGCTCAGGGGTTGAGGGGGAAATAGAATTGGAGCATGTTACACGCCAAATACAGGTATATACAGGTACACGTAACATGCTCCAAAGGTGCACTTATCTATTAAATCCTCATATTGTACACAAAAATGCAATTAAAACTACAATTTTTAGATATTACTGCAACTGCTTATTAACCTCTTATTTCAGTTACAAAATGCACACAAATTGATTCTAAAGAACACAAAACACCACAGAATCTCTAAATTTTCTGTAAGTATAAAAGATGAGACAGAGTCGAGTAAATAGGTAGCAAGTATGTCAAGACTTAAACAAGTTCCATGATCATAGAATACATGAAAGTAAAAAACCTTGAGCCTTTACAACCACCTTAAAATCATTTAGATTAATAGGCGCAAGCTAGAAATAACTGAAATTCAATATAGAAATTATTAAAATGATTTTAAATCTCAAACATGCATACACTTTAAAATTGTCTGTGATCACAAAATAGCGACAAATTGTGATACTCAAAATTGTCCATAGACAATACTTTAAAAACCCTTACAACTCAACAATTTAGAGATAACCGCAAATACTGGTAATGAAAACAAGCCAGTGCGTGAAATGATCAGCCAAGATATGCTTTATTGAAGAGTTAGGTCACCCAAAAACTGATATAGCTTACGCATTTCAACCCAGAAGGCCATTTGTCTCAGCTATCCATTAAAAACACAGCTGATTAAAATACCCTATCCATGCAATGGTGGAAAGCGTAAATGAACAACCAGCTATCCACAGAAGAAACAAATTCCCCATATAAGAATCAAGGAAACCTTGTAAAAACATATCAACAAAACACATAGAAAAGATACATTAAAACCATTGTGGAAATATTAAGAATACACACTGAGAAGCAGAATAAACCACATTAGGAAATCAGGGCAGAAATGCCCTTCCTGACCTTATTTCAAGTGTTGACTCGTTTACATTCTTGATGTGGATTTGGTTTAGAGAAAAAGAAGCACCAACAAAGTGGAATGAGGATTGTGGGAATGGGTGTCAATCTTTTCATGCCCAAGACGTATTATTCTGACTCCAGCGTGTGTGGTAATAGCTAATATGTGTTGCACACATTGTTTATGTATGCATGCACAACCTATGTGTGCGTTTGTGTTCATTGATCCCTAATGCTACCTTTGTACATTCTTGCATGCACAATTGTGCATGGACTGTACTCGATCTGTTGTTAACCCGGCTGCACCAACCTGGATCTGACAGCTCTGAACCTGGAAGTGCTCATAGCTGAGGGCTTCTAGATCTTATCACACAGAAAAGGTCAAGAAACTATTCTGAAAAGTGGGGGCATATGTTTATTTACATCTAGAAGGGATGAGGCTGCTGTAGAGCCTGAAGTGGTCAAAATCACAAAATGTACTTTTTATACAAGTAGCATAAAGCTTGAATTTTAGTAGCAGCCTCCCTTGTTTAGTAACACTCACACTGGGAAAGGGAAGAGTAGCCTAGGAGCCAGTCAGGCTCTTCTGCATGCACATGTGCTAGGAGACAACATGCAGACTGAAGGTGTTGGTGACCTATCGGTGTGCTGCTACTCCCTTATTGTCTAGTCAGCAGGTAGTGAGGTGACACCACTGTGTTTCTGAATTCCAACACAAATATGGTGTCACCTTCCTGGCTGATCTATTTGGCAGAGGTGTATAAATCAATAAAGCATTTAAAGCATTTCATAATACTGTACACATTATATGAGTATCATTTCAATTGTGTATTTAGAAATTTACTGGAGTTCAGCTTTAACCAATTCCTGTTTTAGCAGTCTCCAATGGTCATGCGAAGGCACAGAATACTACAGTAAGTTATAGAGATATTAGTGATCACAAAGGCATTCCATGGCTATATCCTTTCTACACATGATACAACCACTTTAAGAGAATACAGTACCACTGTGGTTACTTGTTTAGCACTGTTGTATTGCAGCACTGTTTTTTGGATTCAATGGCCAAATTAAATTTGTATATTCCAGCCAAATATACAAAGCCTTCCTCATATTCCTTAAAACATGCGGATAAATGAATTGGCTTTTTCCTAATAGTCGATATGGCTGTGGTAGGGTCATTAGATTGTAAGCTTCCTTTGGGGTTAAGGACTGATTTGAAAAGTACATGTACTATAAGACTCTGCAAAATTTGTTGGCACTATATAAATTAATTAAATAAATATGGGCTTTGACTTGCTGTTTCTCTAGCATTTCAATGATGATTTTGCTTTCTTAGCAGATTCCTCCAAAATACATTTTCCTGTTTCTATAGTGAAACAGGAATAAATATATTCAGTCCTCACTATTAAATATCCAGATATTGAAAGGGGTGAAACAAATGGTCAGTGTGTAATTCATTGAGCGTTCGGTACTTCTGCTATTTCCATTTTGAAACCCCTTGGCCTGAGTTTCATGAGAACATGGAGGACATGTGCACAGTGCAGATGGGTGTCATGTGATCGTTGCATGATGAGCATCCAGGGAGGAAGTGAAGCTATGTCAAAATTCTTAGTTCTGGGAGAGCGCCTAGCAACACAATAAACCAGCAAAAGACTGAAGATATCTGGGGAGAAATATATTGATAACCTCCAAAAATAAAATCTTTTTCACTACATTACGTTTTAAGTCACTATTGTCTTTCTGGAACACGGTAGGATTACAATTCAATGAATCTAAAGTCTGTTATAAGACAGACAATATTTCATCACAAGTGTATCAGTAAAGACAGATCTGGAAGAATAATAATAAAGTACAGGGTGTCCCTAATGTCTGGACACTTAGGAAAAATGCTTATTGAGAAAAAAATATATAGTTAGAGACATTTCCTATGTGTTCAGACTTTAGGGACACCCTGTAGATGAAGGGACTAGGCTGGGGCAAGGAATATTCTCAGAAATAGGATGCATGTAGGTAGTGTGGAAATATGAGGTCTTTCCTGATTGTTAGGAGTGTTTAAGAGCTGTGGTGCTGCTTGAAGGCCATTCAACAAAGGTCAATGGAAAAGAGAAATATCATCTCAGCTGCCCACCCCACTGCCCTTTAACTTAAAATCAATTGAATACATTTCAGATGCATCAGAACAAAAGGTGTAAAAAGACTTACAGTTGGTTACCTTTAGAAAGCAACCACAGCCCTAGTAGAAAAGCCTGATCCCTGCCATCATGCTATAGAGAAGGACCCCTTGCTCTATCTGTGGAAGCACTGGTCCATCTGAAGTACTCTAATGAGCCCCTGCTTCTTTTCCTTCCACCTCTCCCTACATCCTAAAGCTGCAACCTCCAAAAGACTCCTCATGTGACACTCCAGAGCAAGTCAGGTGCTTGTGTTACTTGCAATGCATTGTGGTTCCAATGTCTGACCACTAGGTCACTGCTGTATCCTGTAGTAACACAGGGGGTCACAAGTTGGAACAAGGGTCCACGGTGGATCCTTATGAGCCTGATACTCCAAGATGTGTTGAATGTTGAAGAGTAGTATATAGACCAGTCTTTTTCAACCAGGGTTCCATGGAAGTCTAGGGTTCCTTCAGAAGTTGTGTATAAATGAAGAGAGCGTTAATTATTCACAAAAAATGCAAGGATAAATAATAGAAATACAAATAAAATCCATAAATACAAACATAAGTCCAGCCACCATAAACAGTGATAATCCAATATCAACTTAATGTCAATCTTGAAACAAACTTTCCTTCCTTCGTTTAGAAGTTGCTAGGGGTTCCTCGAGCAATTAACAACGACAACCAAAATCTTTTAGCCATCTGTAAAGGTGGGATTCGTTCCAATGATAATAAGTGAAAAGAGCATTATTCCCGCTGACTGTCAAACTAATGTACCATGGACTGTACACATAAAAATTATTAGCAGGGGTTCCCTGAGACCAGAATGATTTTTCAAAGGTTCCTCAATGTTAAAAAGGTTAAGAAAGGCTGATATAGACTAACACTGGGATGGAGGGAAGGTAGGAGACACAGGCTGTCTGAGAGGTAAGTATAATTGTTCTATTGCAAGAACCTTTTGTTTTGATTATTAATTATAATACAGGATTTATATAGCGCCAACAGTTTGCTCAGCACTTTACAACATGAGGGCAAACAGTAGTTACAATACAATTGAATACAGGAGGAATCAGAGGGCCCTGCTCATTAGAGCTAACAATCTAAAAGGCGAGGGTCAAATGATACAGAAGGTAAAAACTGTGGGGGATGAAGAAAATACATGTATAGTTGGCAGGATAGGCTTCTCTGAAGAGACAAGTTTTCGGGGATCACCTATAAGTGGACAGAGTAGGAGATAGTCGAACAGATTGGGGTAGGGAATTTCATAGGATGGGAGAGACTCAGGATAAGTCCTGTAGGTGAGCATGGGAGGAGGTGACACAGGAACTAGAAAGCAGGAGGTCTTGGGAGGAACAAAAATAACAATTTGGTTGGTATTTTGAGACTGGGTTAGTGATGTAGCTGGGGACCGAGTTGTGGATGGTTTTGTAAGTTGTTGTTCATATTTTGAATTTAATTAGTTGGGTGAGTGGAAGCCAGTGCAGGGATTGGCAGAGAGGGGTGGCAGACACTGAAAAATTGTAAGGTGGATGAGCATGGCAGCAGCATTCATGATGGACTGGATGGGGGATAGCCTATGTAAAGGTAAGCCAATGAGGAGGGAGTTGCAGTAGCCAAGGCGAGAGATAACCTGGAAGTGAATTAGGAGCTTTGTGGTCTCATTGGTTAGGAAGGGGCATATTTTGGAGATGTTACAGAGGTTAATCTTTTTTAACCGTGAACAGTTTGCTTTATTCCTGTTAAACATTAGTCAAATACAGGAAATCAGGAGACAGCACACCAAATGCACATCAGGAGAGGCATCAGGCACTATATAGTAAGAAAATTAATAATTTGGTTCTAATAAAAATGAACACATGCAATACATTTAAAGTCTGAATGGTTGGTGACTTATGGTGTTCTTATCACTTCATGGTCTATCCTCTGTTTAAGATGAAGAAATCAGTTTCAGTCACTAAACTAGCAATTTTAAGAATGCAGACTATCTACTTAGAAAGTAATGACTTCCTGATGATGACCTGTACAACACCTGTATAGTATTGGAAAGGACTGATCATCCAGAACGTGTACATTTCTGATCCAGCAACAATCACAGTTTGAGTTAAA
This sequence comes from Staurois parvus, assembly GCF_062004578.1. Taxonomy (NCBI): domain Eukaryota; kingdom Metazoa; phylum Chordata; class Amphibia; order Anura; family Ranidae; genus Staurois; species Staurois parvus. The sequence continues at coordinate 2,011,555 of NW_028318146.1, forward strand.
GATTCCCATGAAACTATATATTTTGTAATGGTGAGTTCTTGTAAACATTTATTAAAGTATATAGGCAATATCTCAATCCAAGCCAAGGATATTTCATGTTTGTTAGAAAGAAAACATTTTATAGCAAAAGCCTTTAATACTAGACATGTGCACACCAGAAATTTGTGTTTTATTTCGGATGCATTCATTCATTGAAGAATTTTGTTTCGTCGTATTCATTATCTTGGACCAATTCTTTTTTGGGATTTGTTTTGAATCTTCAGCATTTTTTCATATATTTGTTGGTCTGGGTGGATTCGAAAAATTTACAGTTTTTCCGGAAGATTGCTATATAGTCCATATATTATCAAATTGGATAGATTCAATATTTTCGGACACTAATCCAACCCACCAAGAGAAATGGCATAAGCTGATTGGACAGTATTGACTGGCGTCAAGTGCATCTGAATTAATTAATGGAATGAAATTCGCATCCATTCCTTTTCTAAATCCAAATTATCAAACTAATTTGAAAATTGAATTCATTTCCCCATGGGTTTGAACTGCTATCGCATTCATGTGATGTCATCTGAATGAATTCATTAATTTTGTTATTAATCTTATTTTTGGATTCTTTGCCATTAGTTTATGTGTCCATTTGGAGATTCAGATACCTCTGAATCTCTGAAAATTAATTTTTTGTCTGAATAACTAATCAAAATGAAACATGTCTACTTTGACCACAAAAAAAGGTTTCCTCAGGATCCAATTTATGTAGTGTGTATTTTAGGTTAGTTTTTTTCTTTCAGTGCTCGTTCTATTTGTTTTTACCCTTTTAGTTGTGTGCATATAATTGCTTTTTTTTTACTGTCTATTTAATTCTGTTAAAAACCTAAAAAATTGGGGGACTAATGGGGGCTGTTTTTTTTTTTTTAGCAAAACAGTAGGTCCAGTATAGGTGAAAGTAATTCTTGCAACCTTAAGGAGCCAATTAAAAGCCAACTGCTCCCTTTAAAACCAACAAAAACCTCCAAAGTGGCAAAACTTCCATTTTTCACTGAAAGTAGTTGTAATGTGGCTTGGCATTTAGTTAAGTGATCAACCACTCAGGGTTTTTTTCAACTGGGCTTTTTCTACCTGGTAGGGTAGCCAAGTACTTTTACCTGAAAAGAATAAAATGTCAATATTTTCATAGGCAGACTGATAATATTATTTTATATAGCTGTAAGCCTTGTGTTACAACTAGTCTGATTAGTATAGTGTATACAAGTATCACACAGACTTCAAAATACAAAAGTGTATGATACTAATAAAAATCATGAATGGTGATTAGATAACTGTATGTGTGTGACATTAGGAGTTTATTAGGAGTGTTATTTTATAAAAAGGCCTCTTCTTAGCAAAGTTTTTACATAAATTTGGTCATTGATTACTCCTGGGTTTTTTTTAGCAGCCAGTGGGCTGAAGGAAAAAAAAAACACAGATTACTCCACCTACACAAGCACAGTAGCAGGAGGAATCCTCCCCACTGGGGCATTGTATTTTGACAGCAGGGACTCTCCACTGTCAGAATACACTGATCAGTGACTGCAACAGGGTGATAGAGAAAAACTTTCCAACAAGCTCATTCAACAAAAGTCAATCTAATGATCAACTTCTAAATTCAGCGGGGGCCTGCTGAACCAGACAAATTTCAATCCATCTATGGCCAGCTTAAGACAGAAACATCTGTCTTATGGACTGTGTCACAAATAATACTGAGCATAGCTAGGACCTTGAAACATTCTTGTATCATTGATAAGGGTCAGGTGGCTTCTGCTGATTTTATGTTTACAGGATTCCATGTTGCTATACTTCAAACCGTCATTCTCGTACTCTAGGAATCCAGGCTAATGTGATGCCTCTCCCAATAGCAGTGAGTCTTCCCAGGAAGCCAAGCCATGCTCTGTCTGGATAATCTGCAGGACTGAGATGTCAGTATCACATGCAGGAGACAGCCAGGGCTATGTGAATACAGGAGAGGTTCCCTCCCTTCCCCCCAGCACAGCAAGGCACCAGAGGAAATTGCCTCTTCTGCCCCTGACTTATCCTAGGCCTGCTGACTGGTAACAAGAAGGCAGATAAGGGAGTCAAATATTCTCTGACGTTTTTGATCAATATTGGCAGCTAAAGTATTTCCTTCAAGACAATTATACTTTAAAGCATGACCCGTAGTAGTCCACTCTAATTCAGTGGTAGAGATTTATATTGTATTCAGCTGCTTGGTTTGCATTTGACTACTGAACTCTTATTGTTTGCTGTCACTGACAAAAGATCTGTTGGCGTATGTCACTCAACTTTATATGTAAGGAGAAGTCTGTAAAAAAAATTGTTGCCCCACATGTACCTCTTACAGACGCCATACCATAAGCCTTCTCTGTTTTCTTATCTTTTCCTTTAATTTTGAAAAAAATGCTCTGATTATAAAAGTTACTATGACATGCAAAGTGCCCTTTCACTGTAGGATCCTGATATTCGTTTCCTAATGCTATAAATGCTGCATTGTGTATTGGCAGATAGTGTCTTGGCAGCTGACACCTCTCCTGAGCACCTGTCAATTTTCTTTCTCTTCCAGGCACCTGGTACTTGTCATTCATTTTCACAAATACATATTTATTCTTTCCCTCCTTTTTATTAGGTTTATTTTACATAAAGAAACAGTTTTTCACTATAAACCACCTTTTTGCTACTACACCTAGAAGACCACTCTTATGAACCAACTCCTCCAGAAATGACACTTTGTGTTTTGTGCAACTACTGACCAATTGAATCGAATGCTGGCTCTTTATATCTCTCCAGCTTCCAGTAGCAACATATCTCTAACAGACAGCCCTGTGGAAAACTGTAAACATACTATTAGAGATGGTTAGAGACTGCATACATGCTACATGGAATGGTCAGACTGTGGGCATGCTATTGGAGATAGCCAGAGACTGTAGACACACTAAAGGAGATGGTCAGAGATTGCAGACATGGTACAGGAGATGGTTAGAGGCTACAGACATGCTACCAAAGATGGTCATTGGCTGAGGATATACTAGAGGAGATGGTCATAGACTGTGGACATACTTCATGAGATTGTTACAGATTAAGGACATACAACAGGGCATGGTCAGAGACTGCAAATATACTACAGGAGATGGCCAGGGACTGCAGACATACCACAGGAGATGGTCAAAAACTATAGAAATGCTGCAGGAGATGGTCAGGGACTGTGGACATACTACATGAAATGGTCAGAGACTGCAGACATACTACAACTGTTGTTGGAGACTGGAGACATGTTGTAAGAGACAGCCAGATACTGGGAACATGTTTCATGAGACTGCTAGTGATTACAGCTAATACAGCCCCTTTGACACAGTTCCATTGCCTAAGTCGCACAATAAGTATCAAAGAGCTGTAGGTTGGATAGCAGTGATCTATACGATTTTGCCAACTCAATCTACAAAGTAGATGATGACCCTGGATGCTGCCTGGACAAACATGGCTTCTTCCTTCTGCATAGAAAAGTTGAATTCTGCAGAGAAAAGGAATTGAAAGGGAGAGTACTTTTACCTCTGTAAGATGTAATACATATCTAAAGTGTTACACTTACACATTACTTATCATGCATGTCCTTATATAAACAAATACATCTAATGTTAGGTCCTCTTTAAACTCCTCAAAATAATTTATATATATAAAAAATCATTTTAAACATGTCTCTAAGTGAAGTCAATTAAAATCCTAGAACCTGGTACTGATGGCTCTGACAAGGTGGCATGGTGGGATAACCTTCCGGGAGTACAAACTCCTCCAATGGTCACTATTCTATATATTTAGACTTGGACTTCTATGCTGCTTTTGATACAATTGACAACCCCCTCCTCCTCAACAAACTCCATTCCTTTAGCCTCCGTGACCTATCTCACCATGTCTTCAGTGCCACTTACAACTCTACCTCCTCCTCTCCTTTTCCTTTTTCCATTGGGGTCGCCAAGGTTCTGTCTTTGGGCCTCTTATATTATCTATATGCACCTCCTCCCTGGATCAGCTGATTGGCTCCCATGGCTTCCGATACCTTTTCTATGCTGACACCCAAATCTATCTTTCTACCCCTCAGCTCATCCCATCATTCTCCACATGCATCACTAATTTACTAACAAACATATCAGTATGGATGTCAGTATATTTTCTCATACTCAATTTATGCAAAATTGAACTCATAATATCGCCCCCCCCACACACACACAAACAGTTTCCCTATGCCCCTCTCCTTCCTTCTGTTGAGATTAATGGCACAACTATCAGTCCCTCCCTACATGCCAGTGTGTTAGGTGCAATCCTGGACTCTAAACTCTCCTATTGGTCCCACATCCAATCACTGTCCAAATCTTGCTGCCTCAACCTCAGTAACATCTCCAGAGTACTCATCTTTTAAACCAATTAAACCACAAAGCTACCAATTCACTCCCTGGTTATCTCTTGTATCGTGTATTGCAACTCCCTCCTTACTGGTCTACCTTTACATAGGCTATTCCCCCCTTCAGTTCACCATGAATGCTGCTTCCAGACTCATCCACCTTACCAACTGTTCAGTGTCTGCTACCCCTCTCTGCCAGTCCTTCAACTGGCTTCCATTCACACAAAAAATACAATTCAAAATACTAAAAACAACCTACAAAGAAATCCACAACTCTGCTCCCAGCTCCATCACTAATCTTGCCTCTTAAAATACCAACCAATTGTTCTCTTTGCTCCCCCCAACACCTCATGTTCTCTAGTTTCAGTACTTTGTCACCTCCTCCAGGACTTCTCTGGAGCCTCTCTCATCCCTCTGGAACTTCGTATGCCAATCTGTCCAACCATCTTGTGCTCTATCCACCTTTAGGGGATCCCTGAAAACCCATCTCTTCAGAGAGGCCTATCCCACCTGTAACTAATAAACTGAACTTTTACTTTCTCTATCAGCTCACCCCCCACAGTTATTGCCTTTTGTATCCCTTGACCATTCCTTTTAGATTGCAAGCTGTAATGAGCAGGACCTTCTATGATTCCTCTTATATTGAAATGTATTGTAACTGTACTGCCTCCCTCCATTTTGCAAAATGTTGCACAAAGTGTTGGCGCAATACAAATCCTGTATAATAATTTGAAGAAACTTTGTCACTAGAATGAACAAGCAGCAAAGACAGCCCAGGATCTCAAACAAACTCATGTTTCTAATAGAAGCTCTCCAGGATTTGGGAGCCGTTCCCAACTTCCAGAGGAATCTTTGAAAAGATTCCATATTGTGTCAGAGGAAACCAGAGAGTCTCCCACACACTTGGAGCAGGAAGATAACACTGAGCTGTTATCCAGCCGCACTGCAAACTCTGGATCAGTTTCACATGTTGCTTTCTAACTAAAATAGTTTGTATGAAAAAGAAATGCATTTTCAAGGCAGCCTGGCTCAGTTTCAACGCTGTATTCTTTTTTTTTGTGAGGCTCCGGCCTGCATCCTGTGCGCAGTTACCTCATTGAATATCTGCCGCCTACTCAAGGAAGGTTAACTTCTTCGTGCCTGTGCTGCCTCTATAACAGTACAGGATTATTAGTACGATATGGGAATTTATGGTACTGATCCATATTTTGCATGCAGTTCTCAGTGACGCACAGATAAAATACATATATGAGAGCTGTTTTAGCTAGGAAAGGATTTGTATTTCTGTCCATCAAGTTCTGAAATTACCACAGCTTTGACACACAGCACAATCCAGTATGGCAGGGCGGAAGACAAGATTTTCCTTTGCTGCAGTTAAGGTCAGTTAAGTTTACACTTGCAAGTTTTGTTCGTCCCCCAGCCTGTGACTGGACAGTGACAGGAGAAGCAGTTCACTGATGAGCTCATCTTTCTGTCACTTTGTTCTTTCCTCCTATCATCATATTCCTTGTTAGTACTTGAGTACTACAACATAACTGATTGGCTCCATGTGCAGCTTCTCCCTCTCCCAGTCTGAGTTCTTCTGTAAAAGGACTGCAAGTGAATGATACCAAGTCAATTTCAGGTACTTGCTCTGAATAAAAATATAATTACATGATACAAAGCTGCATTCATTTGTGTTTTTTATATCTGCCTGGAGTTCAGCTACAACATTGTTTTTTCTCAGACCCAGAGAACACGGCAAAAAGCATATCTAAGCCACATCTTCACAATCAGGGAGTCTTCATTTTTATTTCCCAGCTGTCATTTTCCAGTACAGATAAAAATGTGCTTGGTCGCTCTTCCTTACAGACAGTTCATATATTGGTAAGTTGACAAAATGTAATGGTAATGTTTTATTACATTACAAAAAAGGATGGCTTTTAGGTTTTTACAGTATTTATGGAAGCTTGACATGTTAACCAGTACTTTATACAATACACAGACATATTCACATAAATCTTGTTATCTGATGAAACTCATGATTTATTGTTACATTAGTGGTAAGTGTAGTGTCTCCTTACATTGGCAGGCAATGAAGTGTCTAACTACAATAATGGTCAGTGTAGTGCCCCCTCACAATGGTGGCCTGTTTAAAAAGGACACCTTTGCAATGGTGACCAGATGGAGAAAGGCTCCCTTACATAATGGTCAGTCAGAGAAGGACCTCTTTACACTAATGATAAGAAGAAGAAAGTCTCCCTTAGATTGGTGGCTAGTCTGAGGAGGACATCTTTACATTGGTGGTCAGAATAAGAATGACTCAATTACATTGGTGGCCAGTCTAAGCAGGACAACTTTAAATTGGTGATCATAAAGAGAAAGACTTCATCACCCTGCTGACCAATGTTGAAGGGTCTTTTAACTTTGGTGGTCATTCAGAGAAGCAACATTTCACATTGATGGTTGCACCTCTTTAAGCTGGTGATCAGTGTACTGCCAACTTACATTGGTGGTCAGTTAGAGAAGCTATCCCTCACATTGGTTGTATACTTTGTTATATTAATAGTCAGTTGCAAGTTCAATATAGTACACCCTTAAATTGAGAAGAATGCCCCACCTTACAGATAGCTAAAATGTTCATTGGTGTCAGTGGTTATTCACCTGACAGACAAGAGATGAGAGGCTGATCCCATGACATAAGCTCTGCCAAGTGACTTTGATGCCGGAACTATGCAGGCTTTGTCAAGCAGGAGATCAATCCATCAATGCTCAAGCAACCCCTAGCAACCTCTGGAATAACCCTGGTTGAGAAAGGCTGATCTAGATCTTGCTTAGTAGCTTGTTTTTGAACGGAGTAGATTTCTTTCAAACCAGTTTTCTATTTAATTATTCTTATTACAAAATGTGAATGAATTATATTACATAAAACAATGTGCCAACAATGAAGCAAAGCGGGTGAACCTTTTGTGAGTGAAGATCCCTCACAAACTAATTTTAGGATGTTTTCCTTCCTTAATCCGGATTTGTCATGTTTGACCTCACATGCCTAACACAGCGACTGCATGTGACTCAAGAGAAATATTTTCTGAGCACTGGGAGTCATGTTGAATATAATCTTTAAAGAAGCACACCCTAGCTCAACTCATCTCTAGACTGCAGAAAGGAAACACTAACAGTTTGTTAAATTAGTGGGAATTAAGCCACTCTTTTTATGGCCTTGGCTTTGTACGAGCATTGATACAAAGGAGGTAACACAACAACCAATCACAAATGATCTAGTACCGCTGTGTAACAGTAACAAGAGAAACTGACCATTTTTGCAATTTTTCCATTCCTTTCTTATTTTCCCCTTACGGCTTTCAGAGTTTGTAAAAGACCCCACAAATCATATATTTTCTAAAAGCACATGACCAGTAGAATAAAAAAAAGGAGCTACTGATCTTTAGGGCCCCGTGATACTTGCGCAAATGTTTATCAAAAAAATTATTATTAGCAGATACAAACACAGCAAATTTTACAAAATTCCTGCTAAATATAAAAGTTTAACCTGTATTGAGCCAATAAATAACATGGATTTGTACATTTTAAATTGCGCCTTTTTAGTAAATGGTGAAAACTGAACATACGTAAAACTGTAAATAATCAAATTTCCTTAAAAATCTGGAGGTTTTAATTTTTCCCTTACAGCTTTCAGAGTTCATAAAAAAACTCCCAAACCATATATTTTCTGAAAGCACATGGCCAGTAGAATAAAAATAAAGTGCTACTGATTTTTAAGGCCCTGTGATATTTATGCAAATGTTTATCAAAACAATATTTCCGCTAAAAATACACTAGAATCATTATTAGCAGATACAAACATACAGACACAAAAATTTTGCAAAAATCCATCTAAATTCCTACTACATATAAAAGCTTAACCTGTATTGAGTTATAAATTAACAAATATTTGTAAATTTTTAAAAATTGTGCCTTTTTGCGAAATGGTGAAAAATGAACATGTGCAAAAATGGAAATAACCAAATTTCTCAAAAAATCTAGCTGTTTTAATTTTTCACTTAAAGCTTTCTGAGTTTATAAAGACCCCCCAAACCATATATTTTCTGAAAGCACATGAGCAGTAGAAGGTGTTACTGATTTTTAAGGCCCCGCAATGTTTGCACAAAGGTTTATCAAAACACTATTTTTACTAAAATCTGTCCGCTGACACCCTCCAGCATCCAATCCAATCCTGTATGCTAAAAACAGATAGATGGGGATCCATTCCCCCATCCGTCTGGCGGATTGGATTAAATGACAATTGGGTGGAAACGGACAGGTGGTCCATTTCCATCCGACTACCCCATAGAAATCAGTAGGCTGTGTTTGTGTCTGCTCTGCAGCAGTGGAGCAGATACAGACCTGTCATTCGCTGGCTCAGCGGGGATCAACAGAGAGATCCTGCCAAAGGATTTCTATTTCTTTTCATCCATTCTTGAGGTTTATAAAGTTTAGCAGTTCAGTGGAGTCCTCTCTCCACCCCCAGCCTGCTGTAGAAAAAAAGAAGGAGCAGAAGCAGACTAATAAAGTCACCTTCTGCCCACACTACTCTCATCCCCTATGAACCTGCTCTTTGTCAACATGTTTGTATGCAGCACACCTGATTGGCTGCCGGTCTCGTCCATCCCTTTTCCAGTCTTAGTGTTGCTGTATTAGGGATTTGCAAGAGGCTAATATCAAGTCGAAATTCAGGTACCTACATACCTTGCATTAAAAAATAAATGACCAATTGGCTCCTTTTTTTCTAGTGTTAGATGGGTAGGCAAGATATAGCAGGACTCTCAGAACTGTAAATTATGGTGTAAATTTCTTGCAACTGTCTCTGAAAGTTAAAAAGGTGAAATGGTTTATTTTCGCCAACAACCATGCAAAACTTAAAAAAAAAACAACAATTTTTGGGTGTTAAATTACACCTAGAGCCAGGGGCGGACTGACCATTTGGAAACTCGGGCACTGCCCGAGGGCCCGGGGTCAGTAGGGGGCCCCATGAGATGCCCCTGGTACCTTTTTCATAGGCTTTTTTGAGTTTGGGCAAGGACACAGGGGCCCCATGATCCCCTATTGCCCAGGGGCCCCATGAGTTGTCAGTCCGCCCCTGCCTAGAGCCAAGACCTGTAGTTTAGTTTTGGATGTACTGTAGAAGCATTTGAACCTCTGTCAGATCTGTCTTCATTAAAATGGTCATCGTGACAGAAAGTCAAGTGACATTCTAAATTTTAGACATCATCAGAACAGTAATTAAGGTGAAATCTTCCAATGGGAACACCTGTTCTGGTGGCAAATAAGAGGGTACTTCCCTTCGGTTTGAAGAGATTTCAAAGCCTGGCAGTGGCTCATTTTCGCACCAAACTATCCATGTATCCAAAAGAAAGAAGTGGAATCCTCCATAGGTGAAGCCTGATATTCATGGATAAGCAACACAAGACCCCACTTTGAACCGCCCCCCTTGTCACATTTCACCCAAAACTGGGTTTAATTGTAGGGACCTCTATAATTAAGCCAAGTTTTGGGTAAAAGACGTCAGTAGTTCTAACCATTCAATACTTCATGCACAGCCAAAAAAGGCTTTGTTTTACGCTTAAAAGATTTCACATTTTCTCTTCACACCTTTAGGTGATACAGTTGTATAGGGAAAGACACTAAATTCTATAGAGAGAAGTGAGCGAGGGGGCAGAAGTTAAAAGAAAGCTCATATTACAGATTATGTAAACCCAACCATATTCCTGATATGTGCCTGCTGTACCATGTATTTGTATTAAAAAAAGTATTCTGTTCCCTTTGTATTGCTTCCTTTGTGTGAAATACCTGGTGTTCCTGCCATTCCCTTGGCTTTTCTACCAAAAACTGACCACACCAGGCATAAGAGCGCAACATGGTTAGTTTCTTTTAGCTGTGCTGAGAACTCAGCCTGCTCTCCTCCAATGATTAGACTTCTGCTGACACGCCCCCCACTGCATGACCATTCACTGGGAAGTTCAGTGTACTGCTGTTTCTTCTCCCCCCAGCTCTGGTAGTTCCTTATGCAGCTGAGAACAAAGAGTACATGATCACTTAAAAAAAGGGGAAAAAAGGCATTTAGAAATGTTTTTTTATGTCTGTACACAAATGTTTTATCTTTCATTTCTATTTTAAACTGGATGGGTTGTTTTAACATCAGTGTGACCAAATTAAATTATACTTCTTTAAACTACCTACATGATTAAAAAAACATTACTTAGAGATACCATGTCTCTTATGGGCTAGGCAGAGATGATATAGTTCCTGTCTATCAAATGCATTGTGTTTTTTTGTCTTTAGAGACAGCAGTGATTCTATTGTTTTCGGATAAACAGACCTTATTGCGAGATAGGATGATCAGCAGGAAGCAAAGCCTGCTAATATAATCAGCGAACAGGGTTGCTACTATTTAAAGCAGACCTTGCATTTCAGGCAAGGTCCACTTATGCAATGTTTCTTCACAGTAAGAGCTGTGAAAATGTGGAATAGACTCCCTCAAGAGTTGGTTCTGGCCAGCTCAATGGATTGCTTTAAAAAAAGGCCTGGATTCTTTCTTGGATACACAGAATATAACTGGTTACTAACATTTATAGGTAAAGTTGATCCAAGGAATATCCGATTGCCTCTCGGGGGATCAGGAAGGAATTTTTTCCCCTGCAGGAGCAAATGGATCATGCTTTGCTGGTTTTTTGCCTTCCTCTGGATCAACTTTGGGTATAGGATTATAACTTTTTCTTTTTTTTTTTATGGTTGAACTGGATGGACTTTTGTATTTTTTCAGACAGACTAACTATGTAAATAAGTAACATGTTAATGCAATTTTCAATACTTTTAAATAAGCAGAACTTACTAAAATGTATTATTATTCCTTAGTCATTGCAGGCATTTACACATATAGCACCAACATACTATACATTGCACATTCACATCAGTCTCTGCCCTCAAGGAGCTTACATTCTAAGTTTGTACCTTACATGCATATATATGGTATAGCTATACTAGGGCCATTTAGACAAGAGCCAATTAACCTACCAGCATGTCTTTGGAATATGGGAGAAAATTGAAATAGTCAGGGGAAACTCACGCAAGTATAGGGAGAACATGAAAACTTCATGCATAATCCTAGGCATGTTCCACTATTTACACCATTTGGAGTCCCTCCCTTGTGGCTGAAGTTCCACTTTAAAACAAAGTAAAAACAAACACAAAACACAACTGAAAAACTATTCAAAAGTGACCCAAAACCATTTTAGTTTCCTTTTAGTGCATTTTTTTTTATTTTGTACAATAGATCCGCTTTGAATAGAAATAGGCTGCTGCTTGTTATTCCACCATACATAATCCTAGACACACCATAGTAAAACTATGACTAACAATATAGATCCTTTTAGAAACATGTTATGCATTTGTAATGACTAAAATAGATTTAGAGCCAAAATGGCCTTTTGAAAAAAGTAGTCATCTGTTTGATTGGTAGAGACATTACCCTGCTCAGTAAACTTATTAGATTTTGGAGATATGTTTTCTGTGGGTTTTATTGTGCTTTTTCCCCAAAGCCAGCCTAGATGAGGTTAATCTGAGGGTGCGATTGAATTGAGCCAGTGTTTTGTGGACAAGCAGGCAGTGTTAGCTAGCCTGGGTTCCTAGAGGAAGCCTGCCTTGTGACCTCAGATGTATACATTATAAAACCAGCGGAAAGATACCTTATTATTTCCATCTTGCAATAAAGCAGAATCATACAATTAATGGCGTGGAATGCCCTTTTTTCCATGTGTAAAAACGAAATTGTATTTGAAAGCTGCAGGGAAACTTTTATAAGCTTGTGAAGTGCCTAATTCAAGCAGCATGCTCTAAAACTAGAAGAAATTCACTTGTGGTTTGGGGAGAGCAAGGACTTTCACAAGTACCAGATCCCTCTGCCTTAGCATAAGGCCTTTTATCTCATCAGTGGATGTTGCTGCTCTGTATGTGACTCACCAAGAACACCATGGAAGTAAAGCAGAGCATAGAATATTTCATCAGTTGGCCTACAGATGGGGGATGAAACCATTTCTATATCTTCTGGACCTTCCCTGGGGGTGATTTACATAAAATGTATCTGTACCCAAAAGTTGTTTTTTTGTGGGAACCCCTGCTAGGCTTTAGTGCTATCCTTGGTTCATTTAACCACTTGCCGTCCGCCTGCTGTTTATAAACGGCAGGACGGAGGCAGTCCAGGAGTGGGTTGCCGTTCATAAACGGCACCTGCATTATCTAGCTGTGCGCACTCCCTGGGAGCGTGCAGCACCGCGATCCGGTGCCTGCTGTGTCGTCCGGACACAGTGGAACACTAATCGTTGTACGGGACCTCTGTGCGAGGTCCCGATCATGTGATCACTCGTTGGCCAATCAATGATCGCATGCAGAGTAGTAAGCAAGATGTCACTTGCTTACTACATGTGAAATCTGTGAATGATCACAGAGGTCACATGGTACAAGGCTATTCACAACAGCCTTGTACCATGTGACAAGCTGTGACCAATCACAGCTCACACAGTAGTTCTCAATGGCTGCAAGAATGCAGCTAGAGAGAAAGACAAATGATTGCTTTTACAGCCTTTATGGGTATAAAAGCAATCACTGTAAAAACAAGTAGTACAGTGTCACCATGGTGACATTGTACTGCTAGGGTGACCGTATGTAAAAAAAAAAAAACATAAGTAATATAAAAAAATAAAAAAAATGTAAAGTTTAAAAATCATAATTTTTGGTTATAAACTAATTTGGGTTATTTTTTTTTTTTTACTAAAAAGATAACAGAATAAATTTTGGGCAAGATTTATGATGAAATACTATTTATTTGCAAAATTTTATAAGAAAACACTTTTTTTCAAAATTTTTGGACTTTTTCATTTACATAGCAAAAAAATAAAAATCCCAGTGGTGAATAAATACCACCAAAATAAAGTTTTATCTGTCTCAAAAAAATGCAAAACAATTCATATGGGTAAAGTGTTGCATGACCGCGCAATTGTCATTCAAAGTGTGATAGTGCTGAAAGCTGAAAATTGGCCTGGACAGGAAGGGGTTAAAAGTGTCTGGACTGGAAGTGGTTAAAGAGAGTTACCCTCACTTTCCCTTCTGGGAACAAAGTCTTACCAGACAAGAAGTAGGAGAAAATCTGCCCTAGAGAAGGACAATAAAATACTAGGTACATGCATGAGACACCTATATTAATATTTAATATTGCAAAAGGCTTTGTACACAATCAAGCTGTTCCCAAAGTCTCCAAGAAGAGAAGTCCAGCTATGTAATAAGTAGTAAGGGCACCGCACCAAAAGGTCAAGGAGTCCAAAATGGTATTTTATTAAGTATTCAGTAGAATAAGAAAGCCAAAGCTTTTCAGAGGTTCAAACAGTCCCCCTTCATCAGGGTTTAAGCATTAAGTAGCCTAAATTATAGCTGGAGTCAACTGGATTGTAATGATAAATGTTGTACAGTAAGATCTTACCACCTGCAGATCCACACATTTACGACTGCTAGTTGTAGGATCCTACTATATACTGTACATAGGAATATAACTAAAGCAGTCACTACATCTAAGGAATGGTAAGTTGCAATGTACATTGTAAGCTCCAAGGATCAGGGCCCTCCTAACCCTCTTGTATTGAACTGTATTGTTGCTGTATTGTCTCCCGTTATATTGTAAAGCGCTGAGCAAACTGCTGGCGCTATATACCGGTAAATCCTGTATTATAATAATAATAACACATTTTTGGGGGGACTAGATATGTTTATTCATTTTATATTTATTATTTAGATGTGTTAATCATTCACTGTATTTATTCATCGACTTAGAATATGTTTTATTCTATTCAGGACAATGTGACAGTGTCTCCTGATAGCCCACCCCTCAGGAGGGTATACTCATCCATCCACGCTCTCTCACCACCTTACTGCTACTTACTGAGCAGCCAATAACTAGAACTGAGCATAATCACATGAGGGGACCTTGACAGTGACATCTGTCTCAGTAAACACAGTAATCATTCCACACCAGAGCTTACTCTCTTTAGCCACCCTCCTACTGCTGTACTATAAAAAAAATGACAGGAAGGTGAATGTCTAGGTTCACAGACACAGTGTACAGAGCCAATCCGAGTAGTTCTGTACCTTGTAATCGCTGTGATTGACCTGTCAAGGTGATCGCATAAGTAAACAATGGAGTGTTTACATTTGTAAATCTATGAGCCCTTCCTCTTTCAACTGAGGATAGAGGAACTCATCAAGGAACAATCATTCATTAGTTCCAAACCAGCAGCAGATTCATGGTAGAGAGGGTTTGATTGTGGGAATGTTTTTCACCCTTTCACCTCCGCATCCTCTCCTATGCTACTGGCCTCCAACCTGTCCTGTATTAGACCTGTATATTAAACAGGTCACAGCAGTGCAGATCGAAGTGCACTCCTGTGAGCCACAGGAGAAGTACAGTCAAACAAGCTTTGGCTGTACTTCTTTAAAATGTCGCTTTTGAGTGGACTGAGCCTTTAAAAGGTACAGTTATCCTTTAAACAGTTAAAAATCAGATTGCAATGTTGTGAAACCACACTAGTTTGCAGACTAATTCCTTCCTTTTTTTAGTCTCACTGAAGTCACGGAGATAAGAAAAAAGGAATCTATTGTCTCTAGTAGAGGAACAAAAATAATTTTTTTTTTCTTTCATCTGTGAAAAATATAAAATATGCATTTTACTGTACAGAAAAGTTCTCTTTTTATTATATAGGTCATCAAAACATCTCTCTAAATATGTCATGTTTCATTGCTTGTTATGTGTCTCAGATGTTCATATAACAGCCATAATAGAATATATTGTATTTGTATTAAGGATGATGAGTATGAACTTATTGGGTTAGTGACACAATTTCACAAGAGCGGTAGAATAGGTTAATTATGACAACATGATATTTATTAGAACAAACTAATTTCTATTTGATTTTTTTTTTTTTGCTTGAATCATGGATCACTTAATGCTCCAATCTATAATTTGGAGGGGGTCAGAAGAGGATTTTGGTTTGCATGGCGGCAGTGTTGACCAATTAACCAATAGAGCGGCAGCTGCTGCTAAGAGTCCCTGTCAATAAATGTGACAGAGACTGCTAAGTGGCATGTAAATCCAGGACAGAATTGATCAGCAGATTTTGGGCAATAGAAGTCAGTCCTACTGACTATGGAATCAGTTCAAATGAGTGTGTGAAACAGCTTGAGGGCCCCTTAGAATTAGCAGATACAAAATCGACACTGGGATCTTCAGTCAATAACTATTAAAGCAACATAAGATACTTTGCTTGTCAGCGCTAAGGTTTTTTGTCACTGACAGTAACAGATGTTCCGTTTTGTTTTGTCTTACTGGAATATGTGAAGTAGGTAAGGCATTTTAAATTTTACAAACTTTCCAAAGGTGAAATATGACACCACCATCATACCAACTCACTTCCTACTCTGGAGCTACAATTCTGCTTTTCTGCAGATGTTCTCTTTCCTCCCAAAAGCCTTTCTTCCTAAAAAGAGCCAAAACATAATCATTTCACTCTAAACTCAGATTCAGCCAAATCCTTCTGGTTGCATACAAATGAGACATGTTAGAACCCCTGTCGGGTTTTTATTTCTAATTCAAGTACTCACTTTTTGGAAATGTATGCTTCAAGTAAAACTTTAGGCAAAACTTTTTTTTTTTCATTTTTGATAACATAAGGGAGGTTATAACCCCTGTCAGTTTATTTTTTTGCCATCTGTGTCCCATTGCAGATTTCTCTTCATTTCCTGTCCCATAGCAAAACAGGAAATGAGAGGAAATCCCTGCAAATTGAGGAAATTCCTTGGGGACACTTGAAAAACAAAAACAAAGGGCGCACCAGCCTTGCACATGAACATAAAAAACTATTTTTTTGAAGAAATAAAACAGATATCTACTCACAAACAGCACATGATATTAAGCTCATCAAAATCCACAGTGTCCCGCATACCCTGGTCCATTCCACTAATCCTAACATTGGGAAGACACTACACTACTATGGCTGACACATTTCGAGGGTAGGTTCCCTCTTCTTCAGAACCCCTGACTCTGAAGAAGAGGGTACCTACCCTTGAAACACATCATCAATTTGAAGTGTCTTCCCTAAGTTGGGATCGCTGCAGTGGACTATGGTGTGCGAGTCAATGTGGATACTGATGAGTTTGATATCACGTGCTGTTTGTGACTAGACATCTGCGCAAGGCTAGTGTGTCCTTTGTTTTTCCTGTTATCTCTTTGGGCTACTCCAGTTTTTAGGGGGCCACAAAGTCTTGCTCAGTTCCAAGTTGTTGAAGACCTAAAGTTCACCTTTGCCAGAACATCCACCCTGAATGCAGTAGGTTGCTCATTTTGCTTGTAAATCCTTGGGGTCCCCTGGGTCACAAGAACTAGTGTTCACATTTGATAAAATATCCTTTTATTCCATTTCCGGGGACAACCCAAAATTTGGGATTTTCTTTTACTTTCACTTTCAATGCTAATGGTAAACAAGTCAAATAGAGAGGGAAAATCTCCCTAAGGGGGGCACACACAGCAATAAAAACTAATAGGTGTTGTAATCCCTCTGCCCTCTATCCAAAACTAAAAAAAAAGTTCTCCTTTATTTCTACTTTAATTCCTGGTATGTGTACTGCAACACCAACATGGGCTATTGGATAGTACCCAGGTATTGTGCGTTTATTTGTGAGTGTTTATATATATATATATATATATATATATATATATATATGTATTTGTACCTATTGTGTGGCCTGGTTCAGGAGTGTGCGTTTGTATGTTTTCTCCCCCCAGGGTTGCTACGACCCCAACAATGCAGGAGTAGGGCTTTAACTTGAACTAAAATGAATGAATTTCGAGGGTGAAAGCTCTAATAAAAGATCCATATAAGCGAATGGTTGCTTGCCATGTGAAGAGTGGCTGTAACAATGTTACAGCAATGCTATGCATTTTATTGTGCTTCTCTACAAGGCACATAGGCTTGTCTTGTACAGAACATCCTCTCCCAGCACCGACTTCCTCTTCATTCAACCATATGACTCTCTTCAGACCGCTCTGCTTTTCAGCAAACTCAAATCTTCTTTCCCAACTCCAAAATATCCCCCTCAGGCTTCTCTCTTTCCTCTGAGACTGATTCAGCTAATTAGTCTCCCTCCCCTAAGTGATTACAAGCGTCCTTCCTGCGCCCTTCTGCAGGCTTCCAGAGCAAACTCAATCTGCAACACGCTCCCTCGATGCCAGATAAAGCACAAGTGTCCTCTGAATGCAAAGCCACCTTCATTGTTTCCTCTTGTGTCATCTACTCTTAGCCAACAGGGCACAAAGGCTTTAGAAATAGTGGCAAGGAAAGCGGTGCCGCCTTTCCCAAACACTTAGTGAAGGGGAAGAAAAAAAAAACATCAAAAACAAAAGGACGTGTGCTGGGGAAAGGCCAGATAACTTCCTAATTATTTTTACTTTATTCCTAGAAGTTCCTTCATGGAAAAATGTAAATTGACCTTAAAGTTGAACACCCAGCAAATAGCCAAGTACACTATCGAAGCAGATCTATTAGAATATCTATACCTTTATTTTTGTACTCAAAGGATTTGTTTTTCTGTAGATCCAGCCCTGAGATTTTTTTTAAAACCCTGCCAGTTAGCACAGCCAGGATCGCAACCTGACTTTTTCTTCTGCAGTTAAACAACTAAATCACCTCCCTGCCCTCAGCCTGTAACAAGACAGTGAAAGAGCAGCAGAGGTTTAATGATGTTATCTCTGTGCTCTCACCTATCATGAGCATTTTCAATGTTACCACATGTGCATGCAGCAGGGCCTGAATGGCCTGAAGCACTGCTCCCTTTTATCCATTCTGAGTATTGCTGGGCAGGGAAATACTAGAGAGCCTTCCAACCTAAACACTGGGTCCTTGAAGTTTGTATGCTACTCTATTTTCTTCTGCTGGCCAGTTGGTTGGGACCCAACCAACGGTGGTGTGGTCAAAGTAGTGTTCCTTTAAGAAATATGTAGGCACTGCTACTGTATCTCTTGCAGACAACTCTTTCAGCAAGACGCAATGCAGGGTTGACCAACAGCCTCTCACCACTCTCTGTAGAGGGGGAATCTTCTTCTATTCACTGACAAAGTGTATCCTGGTTTGTGTCATCAGAATCCAGCTCCTCAATTGGGCAGCAGTCTCCACCAGCATTCAGGATGTCCTCTGATGTTCTAGAATGCCTGCCACGGTGTCCCACTTTCTTTCAGGTGCAGCAGTCCACTCTCATCTGACACAGTCGTCTCTGGCAGGTACAACAGTTCAGTCCCTATCGAGGGACACAGGGAACACTTGAACTTAGCAGCATCATCAGCCTCAGCACACAAGCAGCCTCCCTTCTCTCTCTCCATGTGAGACATGTATCTTCTGCTCACCTTTCCTTTTGCAGCAGCCCTTCCTCCTGGGACTTGTACTCCTGGAAACTATATCTCCCACAATCCTCCACACACTTCCTCAAAGTCTCTAGAAGTTCACATCCTCAGTTCGCCCCCTAGTGGATGGAAGGCAGGCCTAACACTGGCTGCTCTATGTTCTGTGACAGCAGCCTCTCATGTAGCTGTGCCTGTAACTGCCCCCGTCACTGAACTAACACAGACTCCTCTCCTCAGACATGAGCAGGAGCAGCCTTGTAAACAGTAAACTGACACTAAGGTGCAAGTAGCCGCTCCTTTTTGTGCCAGCATAGCAGACTAGGGCTACATATCACAGCTTAACAGACTTTAGGTGTTGTGGTGGTGTGGTTTCTTTCTTCAAGCTTTTTTTCCCTTCGTTTCACCTTGTGATTCAAAGGTGAAACTTTCTGTGCTCAATGTTCTGTACTTATGGAGGATCAGTGTTGTCACACTAGGACAGATTTGTTAAGAAATTACAGAATACGCTCTTCATCTCCATAACATAGGAGAGAATTTGTTTTTGCATTTGTTCTGTAGTTCAATTGGGTAGGGCTCAGGACACTACTTGAGATACACCGCAGAGCATACAGGAACCTCAGCTCACTAGATTTCTATAAGGATCAACAGATACTGTACTTTTTGCACTTCTAGAACAGATACAACAGACTTTCAAGATTTATAGGAAGGTGAGCACTTAAGGTGGGAATCACTAGTATAGTAATTTTTACTGGTAGCCCAGCCCAAACAGCAGCCAAAAGGCGGAGCAGTGGCAGAGAGTCTGTAGAAAACTTGAAGGCTTGGAAAAGCATAATCACTGACCTTATACTTTACTGCCATGTAGTACAGCTGGGGTAGAATATAAGAGTACTGTGCTACATATTTTGTGGTAGGTAAACACTTATCATGTAATTGTTTCAGCTTTATATTTTGCTGAAGACGCCCTTTCGGTCCAATTATGATTTTTACCAAGATGCCCATGTAATCTGATTGCCACATGCTCTATAATTTAGATGAGGTTTATTTTACTTCACTTGCAAGTTCTCACCTTTCCACTCTGGTGAACACTTGTAGGGCATATTTTTCCATTTTAAATATTTATTAAAAATACATCACTGCAGTCTTATTAATGAACACGTGGATTATAATTTTTTATGGTCTTCTGCTCTATAGCAATATATATTTTAATAGAACAGCTATATGTACCTAGTGTTTTACACAGTTCACAAGTCTGCGGTTACAACATAAGGTATAAATATGACTGCAGTCATGATTGAAATATATTATTTTCTTTTTCTTTACATCTGCAGCATTCAAAATATGAGGAAAATATGTCATGCAGCACACATATGGATTGCATTGCACCATCTCCCTGGTGAGAAACAGCCTTGGGTTCTAAAAAGACACATGGATAGAGGAAGGAGGATTTTAAAGAGGACCTGTGACTATGTTACTGCGAAGGAAAATAGGCATCACTCACTGCACCCATGGTATCCCATACAATTCCATACAAATACTGAATAGGCGTATGCAGGTAACACCCTTCCAACCACCACCACTATGCTAGTGCTTACAGCTACCAATAGTTTGCTCTGGCAAACAGCATCACATTGCAAATTCCGAATGTGGGTACATGCCTGTGTGAGCGTTAGGGACCTGGATTGGACAGCGGTTGGTGCCAAGCTGTCCCACGTTCGACCCTGCTTCTGCTTGGATAGGGCACTCACATACCTGTCTTTTGAAGAACTTCTTGAGCCTGCAACGTTGTGTCATTCTTCTCCCAACCTGAAGCCCTCACACTACATCCCCGGCCTGAGGCCATTATATGAATAAAGGAATGCCCACCACTCCGACAGCATTTTCAACACTTTACTGCAACTCTTCCCAAATACAGTCATGGGTGGCAAGGTGATTCCACTTGCTTCTAAAAGTAAGTTCATCTGTCCCACTTGCTGGTGCTGCTGAGCCAGGCACCCTCCACTTTCTTCTTCCTAGCTAAATTACACGGTTCTACAATAGGCTGAATTCCTCCCATACCCCACACTCCTCAGTCCCCACCTACACCTGGTATTATATGGGCACTAGCTCTACGCATGACATCACTACAAAAGGGACAGAACTTAAAAGGGCACTAACAGCTACCAACATGTCCACAACCAAGATCTGAGAAAACAGTGGAGAATCTAAGGGTAAAAGCAGTGATATTGGTGCCATATAATGCCTAGTCATTTATTTGCTTTAAAGGCAAATTACACTTACATAGAGTTTAGGAACCAATGAGATTCCAGCTGGTATTGGTCTACCACAAGATAGGGAAAAAAGCTAGTATATGGCTGATTCCTATTAGGCAAAGCTTTCACATTTCTGCTGTGGGTTCTTTAGTTAAAGTATATGTATAGCTAAAACTTTTTTTGTTGTTTTGGTACAGTTTAGAACTCATGTGAGGTTTTTATTGTTCAGGAATTAGAAGAAAGGTGTGGGCACTGGAACTTCTAAAGTAGCAGATGTTCTCAGTCAGGTCTTAAAAACGGAACTAAAGGCACAATCACTTACCTTACTTCCAACTGTATGACACCTGCATGGTCCCTACTGGTGCTGGCATCTTCTCCCCAGGTTCTCCTAGGTGCTGGTCTTGGGCCATTTTGATTGGCCAGTGTGAGACGATGTCACTCATGTGCATGCACAGGAGTGCAATCATCCCAGCACATTCCGCAGAGGATTTCAAAAAGGCATGTAAATGTTTTTTTATTGCAGAAGAGACACTGCGGTTTATGCAGCTCTGCATAGAAACCGATCAGCTTCCAGGTTTTATTGTCAAAGCTTAATTGAACAAGCTTAAGAAGAAGTTGATTGGCTATCATGCACAGCTGCACCAGATTTTGCACTCTCTAGTTTTAGTAAATCAACCCCACTGCATGTCTCTTCTGTAATAAAAAGCCAGCCTGTTTGCAATTTTTTATATTTACCCCTTTAGTTCCGCTTCAAGTGGTGCAGCGAGAATGATTTTTTCTTAGGCAGATATCCTAGAAGTGGTAGCTGAAAGCTGGCTCTTTGTGTGAGTGGGGGTTTGGTGTGCAAGCAGCAAAGCACCAAAAGCAGGATTTGTTAACTGTTGTTAGCAAACTTTGTTCCAAATTACATTTTTAGACTCTTATGTCATAAAATGTAAATTCATTTTCGGGGGTTCAAAGGGTCTCCATCATCAGGACTCGGTACTGTTGAACATAGTGTGTACTGGATAACATTAGAGGGATCACCTTAACTAGCATTTGGAGCTGTCATACTTATTACCCCTCAGAATCCCTCTAATTTTATCAGTTCACCACACCAATGAAGGGGGGAGAGGGCCTTTGAATCCCGGAAACACTTTGGTTTTTATGGCATTAAAGTCTGAAATAGAATTAGTCTGGACCTACTGTACTTTGTACTTTTGGTGCTTTCCTTCTTGCACACCCAGCTTTTTACTGTTCACGGTTTCTGCTGTTAGGTAGATTCATCCTTTCTATTTGTCTTGGTGATCAATGTCAGAATAACAAAAAGTGATGGGAAATCCAGAATGGGAAAGTAGTCATCAGAATAAGAGGTGAGAGTAAATTTTCCAGTGGGGACACTGGTTCTGGTGACAACTGTCTAAGATGGGAACTTTCCTCACTTTTTAGAGATTTCTTCTCATTGTTATGTCTTCAGAGCAGGAAATAGAGAGAAATCTCCCGAGCAGGCCTCAAGACAACAAATAAGCTGATATGGGTTTTAACCCATCAGTGCTCTATCCAAAATTAAAAATACCATTTTTGACTCTACATGCATTGAAAGGAGGTCAAACATGGGATTAATCTGTTTGCTCTCATTTGCTGTCCTGGGTTGATGAGTGTTACAGATTCAGGAAGTGGGAGGAAATCTTCCTAGCAGGAATACAGATACCAATAAAAACATGACAGAGCTTCTAATTCTTTTATACTCAATCCAAAACTAATAAAAGGTTTTAGCTTGCTTTGGGCTTTTGGGGCATAGCAAATGTTTTCACCAATATTTTCTGTATGACATGTTAACTGTACATACAGGAATTTTCTCTAAACCTTGTAACTTGAAAATAGGTCAGCAGTGCGATATAGATCTACTGGGTCTCATTTTGTTTACTTCAACTCATTAATTTCAAGTTATCTGCAAGGTGTATTTCACATTGACTAGCTGTAGCGTCTCCTACAAAGGAAAATGCGACTTTTGTTTCTGGGCACCTCCATATGGCAAAGCCAGGGAGGATGGTCTATAAGGGTCAAAACCAGTTGGAGGAACTACCCAGTGAACAATATCAGGGTAAGCAAGCAGGCAAAGGTCAAATGGTTGTAGACAATATTGAAGGTCGTAAATTCAGGAGGTCAGGGGAGAGACAGTATTGAAGGTCAAGGGTCAAAGCCAAGTTTAGCAACAAGTGAGGTCATTCTGGTACATGGCATACATAAGTACTAAGATATCTACTGCTTAATATAAGTTAAAAGGCAAATAAATTATAGACATTTATCAATAGTGAATTTTATCAAGGAAATTGATAAATGAATATTGAATAGTTAAAATGGATTATGAAAACAAAAGTGAGATCGTACTCATTCTCCCACATCTAATCTGACCTCCTGTCCAGGAAATCTATAGAGAAAGACTATGACCAGACCTTTCAATGCCTATTTTTGCCCAGCATGCACCAAACAAAGAGCTTTAGGCCTCATAGAACAGCAATTTCATATTTTTCAAATTATGTGAATCTGTAAGTACTGTCAAAAACATTGTGAAAGTTTCCTTTAATAGAATAAAAGTGCTGTAACTTTAGTTTAATAGTCAATTTTAGGGCCATTATGGAAAAATGTTCCACAAAAATATCACCCACAACCTAACTTCTGATGCACACTTTGGTGCTAAATGTAATATTTAAAGGATAGGTTCACCTTTTTACCAAAAATAATAAATGCATTTTTTTTTTTGCAGGTAAAAAAATGCGCATTTTTTATTTTTGGTTGCAGGGGACAGGAAACCATTGCACCAGCAATCAGCAGATTGCTGGTGCCATGCAAGTCTCCTGCAGATCTGTCAGTATATCTTCTTGCTCGTACAAGATGTACAAACAAGCAGATATACTGACAGGAAGAATGAATGAACTACCACAGCGCTCCACAGTTTCTCATTTCATTGAGAACTACAACCTGACATCCACGAAGGATGTCGGGACTTGTAGTTTCTCATTCACAGAACAGTGTGAATGAGTGACGCAGTTGGGTGGGCGTAGCTCTGCACGGCTACGTTTTTTAAAAATTTGCCAGCTAGCGAAGGGGGAGAATATCCCTCGCTAGCTGCCAAAGCGGGAGGGGGGGGGGGGGGAGGTGTATTCATAACATCTTACATCCTGAATATGGGTGTAACATGTTATGAAAGGTGAACTTATCCTTTTTTAAGTAATCTTTTTTTTTTGTTAAATCAGCACAAGTGATGGTACTTACCATCAATGTAAAATGTCCCTTGTGCTGCTGGCTGATTTCTTAGTTGAAATCGGAGGTCTCTTCCCATCCCCCAACCCCAGGAGCCGTAATCTTTCGGTGCTGCCAGGATTAATATGATCAGCAGGGCCTGTCATAGGCACTCGTACTATTAGCTGTGCTATAGTGTCCATTAATGAAATACTATGAATGGAGCTGGTGGACCTTTCCATTCTCCACTTCTCCTCCATTCGCACATAGTATTTTGTTGATGCAAGCTATAGTACGGCTTCTATTAATATAGGAGAGGGGGCAGAAAAGGCAGGCATAGTCAGTACTCTTGATGAGTGCCTATGACAGGTCCCGGGGATTATATTAACCCCCACAACACCATACTGCTGCAGGGGTAAGGGGGGCACAAAGGACTTTAACTAAGGGAGCAACCAGCAGCACAAGGGACACTTCCTATTGAATGTATGTACCATCCTCTGATTTTTTCCGAAAAACATTTTTAACCAAATTTAGATTTTAACTGACCTTGAAAGCCTGTAACCTCTTCAAGGAGTCAGATGAAGGCTGGTTTCTAGACCAACACAGTCCTTGACAACCTGTGTAAGGAAGTGCAACTGAAGTCGGTGAGTCTTTGTACCACAAAGGTACAGTCTTCCTTTACCTGTTAATCACAATTAAAATGGACCTTTCAATAATGTTAACATTTTGCATGAATACATTTTTAACATCACAATACACAGCAACAGCATATTGTTTAACAAAATGCTAACTTTTAACACTAAAAAGACATTTTTGAGCTCCAGTCTAGCCTTTGCCTAGACTTAGATGATGTCAGCCGTCTGTAGGAGGAAGCATTTCCTTAGTCCGCTCTCTCCCAGGGACCAGACTTTAACATGGTAATTTTAGAGAAAGTCATAAGGTGGGAGGCGCAGCAGTTGATCTGTGTCAGAGGCTCACCCTGGTTGATGTAGGAAATAAAGATGGCTCCATCCTTCTGGAGAAAAGAGAAGATGAGGGAATTGTCATGGGGAGAACATTGATCTGTGTGAGAAGTAATACATTGCTAGAAGTGTTTTACATGCACATTATTTGGAATGCATGAATTGAACCTAAAAAATATATCTAATGCTAGGTCCACTTTAAATATTATGATTTGAAGTGCAGAACCTCTGTAAATTTAAAATCATTGTGGTCTGCCATGCCATCTGCTCCCTGTACACTTGTAAAGCAACTGTAAGCATTCTCACTGCCTGATAGATGTGAAATTGTGTAAGTGATAAACACAGAAATGGTACAGTAAAAAGAAACGTGCACGTAATTTAAACTTAATTAAGAAAAAGTTTTACTTCTTGGACATGTTTATTATTTAATGAACCAAGCTGATCTTTGGAGATTATCACTTTGGAGACCTGATTTTGTCATACCGTTTTATTTTGTCTTTATGTTTCTATTAAACATCCTTTCACATTCACTCTTGTTTGTGCAAAGTTTACTGTTATGTACTGTTCCGTAACGATAGCAAGTTTCTCTGTTTACATTCATCAAACCTTTGGCGTTTAAAAGAAATCTTAAATTATACAAGTAATCAGACAAACAAAACAACCTTTTCTGTGCCTTTTTGTCTCATGTTTTTCTTTTACCATTACTGCCAGCATGGACTTTTCTTGAAGTGCAAAGACTGTCTACAGAAGAAAATTCACCAAGCAAGTTTGAGTGCATTAATGAAAGTGGAACTAAAGTTCCACTGTCACGAACTGCGAGCAGGCAGGTTCTTTATTGCAGAAGAGACATGCAATGTGTCTCTTCTGCAATTAAATACACCTACCTGCCTGCTCACAATGTGCTCCGACATGTAAACTGAGCTGTGCATGCGCAGCTCAGCTTACATCCCTGGCACGGTCCTTGAGCCAGGATGACCGCCTCCTGCACATGGGCAGGAATTACATCATCCCAATGAAGATGGCTGAAAACCAATACCCAGCAAAAGATGCTGGCATTAGCGAAGGACATGGGTCATTGAAGGAACCTTAGGTTTAGCTCTGCTTTAAATAAAGGATGGTAGCCTGAGCCAAGACGTATCTTTTCAAACTTACAGTGGTTGAAATTGATTTCAAAGTGGGTACAATATCCAGAAACCATTGAGGCAGAATGGGGTCCTAGAAAAGGTATGAGCTTTTCCCCCCATCTATTTGACTGACATTGATAAACATTGCAATGCGGACAGAGAAACTGCTCATTTGCATTGTCTGGGTGCACTCTGATGGGGAATATGATGTAAACGGGCACTCTGATGGGAAAATTTTATGGAAAGGGGTACTTTGAGTATAAGAGGGCAATCTGACTGGAATACGTGATGTATAAAGGGGCACTCTGATGGGGACAAATGATGTAAAGAAGCACTCTGATGGGCACACCTGATGTGATGGGAATACATGATGTAAAGTTGCACTCGGATGGCGACACCTAATGTAATGGGGCACACTAATTGGCACACCCTGTGTAAGGTGTCACTGTGATGGGGAAACCTTTTATAATGGGGCACTCTAATGGGGACAACTGATGTAAGGGGGCACACTGATGGAAGACACCAAATGTAAGAAGGGCTTCTGATGCAGAAACTTGATGTAAGGGGGCACTCTGATGGGAATGCCTCATGTAAGGGGGAAAGCAGGCTAAGACCACCTCCAAAAGAAGACAAGAAAGGGGGTGCCAAGGCTGTAATTCAGCTTTAACTTAACCCAACCCTAAATGGTAAGTGATAGGAATCAGCCTATGTTTGTAGCCCCTGTCCTCGTTATTTTCACCCTCAGGCCTGGGAGAAATAAAGCTCCAGACACCGAAGTGTGCAAGCTAAATCTCTGAAAGCTTAATGCAAGACAAGAACGGTTATACAGAACTCAGTGGGTGTTGCTAAATCTTAGAAGGACCAATGAAACATTCTATTCTTATCAATATAGTTACCATAAAAGGTAGTTCCGTTTACAGTGAAATGGAAACTAGTCTCAGAAAGCGAGAGAGAAGTTACAAGCGAAACTAACTGTTCACACATCTAGAAATTGAGGCATAATACAAAATGGATGCCAGTTAATAAAACATATTTCCTTACAGTTAGTCCACACAGAATGCTCCTGGCTTCTTATATGCTTTAGGCATAATGGCCACAAAAGGTGTGCAGCCACGGTCACTATATGGAAATGTTATTATTATACAATAGTTTGCGCAGCGCTTTACAATATAAAGGGAGACAGTACAATTACAAAACAGATACAATACAAGAGGTTTAGAAAGGCCCTGCTCATGAGAGCTTACAATCTAACAGAATTTAATTTTTGGGTTGACTGACCCTTTTAACCAAACAGTACACTATAACCCCTAAACCTAAAGGTGTATTCCTACTATAACCCTCACATTAAACTTCGGTTATGTAAACGTAACCTCTTGTTTGCATACTTAACTCTCCTGCACAAGGATCCTCTGTACAAAAGACAAACCCCTCTGTGCCAAAAGATACCAGCACCAGGGTGCCAACACAGGAACGCACATATTCCTCAGTACAAACATTCTTACAATAAATATGATCAATAACTTTAAATGGACAAAATACTAAAAAGAACCACTTATTATCTTCTCATCAGTATGCAATTTTAGTATATAGTTCTACAGTCATTGGTTCACCTTTGCCCTATTGGCCCATCAGTCTAGTCAGTGTTTAATTGGCTCATTAATGTATGTGTTTCTTCAAAATTGTGAGCTTGTTTTTCTTAAAAAAAAACATGTCTTTAAACATTTTTAAGTTTCAGGACAGGCAGCAAAGCAGCCGGAGCCAATTTGCATTTAAAGGATGACTTGGACAGGAAATTGACACAAGTACATTAAAGCTTGTCCACAGTAAGGGCCACTGCTGATCATATTATTAGTAGTTAAGAATGGTAATTGAATAATTAACATCCCAGGTATCTACACAAGATAGCAAATGGATAGTTTTCCATTGTTTAGGTCATACCAGGGCAGTTGATTTTCCTGGGGTGGGGTATAATCTCGCATAACAACAACCAAGCTTTACTGCTCTCCACTTTAACAATTTGCTAATTATAGTGCAATTAAACTGAGATCATTCCTTCTCCTTTCCCTCCACCTGGTAAAATGGACACTTGGTCAAGGATGTACAAAGCTGTTCTGACATTCACATTTACACTTGAGCAGGAATAATGCAGCTTGCCATTTGTTATAAGACTAAAGGCTCAGCCTTTCCTGCTGGGCTTTGGTTTATATGTATCCTGCAAATCTACATGGACCTGTGAGAGTCATATGCTGGCCAAGTCCCATTTGGCAGACAATAATTCTTACTGGATTATGATCAATAGTCAAACTAGGGACCAAACTCAAACACCATTGGCTTGGATGTATGGCTACAGTTGGACCCCTATTCTCTGTAACCTCCCCATCCCTCAGAAAATAGCACCTTCTTTCCTCATAATAGACTTTAGCTTGCCATACCTTAAAGACAGCAGTTGGATTTTTGCCAGGTGTTGTTAAAGTGTATGTAAAACCCAACAATGAACTTATCTTATTTGCTTTCTTTTGGTCTGTTAAACATGCATTTAAAAGTGTCATGTTATATGGTCAACACAAGGCCAAATAAATCCCCTTAATCCTGCTAAAAATATTTTGAGCTGATATAAGTTCTTGTAGGCTAATCATAGATGAATTGATGAATCTGTGGTGGAAAGAAAGAATATCACTGGATTACCCTATTAACACCGTCAGTGTTGATGGGGGAATGCCTCCTAGAAATCCTTCCCACCCGGCAGAAGACACAATGGTTACTGCTAGTGGCTATAGCCGCAGGCAGTAATAACATACTAAAAATCCAACAGGGCGGTTGTACCCAAGTCGATCAATAGATCGACTTGAGTACAATCAGTCTACCCATAGATGGTGACCTGACCGAGATTTGATCCATCTATGGCCTGTTTTATTCCCTGCCACTGCTGTTATCACTTAGCATTGTTACCTCCTATCTCTGGGACTACAAAACATCTCTCTCCTATGTTACGGTAATGCCAGGTACACACAAGAAGTATTTTTTTTCAACCCAGCAGGCTGAATGAAAAAAAAACAACATATAGTGTTATACGTGTTACCTGTGATGCAACGCGTTGGTACGCCCTGACGATACTTCCGGAGCGCGGTGACGTCACATCTGGCGCACGTGCCGTATTGGGACTCCTAGCTTTACCTATGCTATGAGGATGTTCTGCTTGTATTTGTCTTCTGATATGTATTGCCAGAGTTAAGAGGGACTGAAGGAGATCTGGATGACAACAGCTCTGGAGTGGTATCTACACTGAACATACACTTTAATGCTTTGACTTCATCTATCCTAACACCAAAATATTGTTTAATCTCAGAAAGAAGGTTTCGAATTTGATTCAGCTGTGCGGTTCAAGTAATAAATGTTCAAGCCTTTACTGGTGGGGCACTGCTATAATGTGCACATATATATGCATAGTTAGTCTGGTTGAAAAAAGACAAAAGTTCATCCAGTTCAACCATTAAAAAAAAAAAAAAGTTATAATCCTATACCCACAGTTGATCCAGAGGAAGGCAAAAAAAACTCCAGCAAATCATGATCCAATTTGCTCCTGCAGGAAAAGAAAATTCCTTCCTGATCCCCCAAGAGGCATTCGGATGTTCCCTGGATCAACTTTACCTATAAATGTTAATATCCAGTTATATTCTGTGTATCCAAGAAATAATCCAGGCCTTTTTTAAAGCAATCCACCGAGCTGGCCAGAACCAACTCTTGAGGAAGTCTATTCCACATTTTCACAGCTTACTGTGAAGAAGCCTTTCCATGTTTGGAGATAATCTTTCTTTTCCTCCAGACGTAAAGAGTGCCCCCTTGTCCTCTGTGATGACCTCAGGGTGAATAGCTATACACCGAGTTCACTATATGAATCACTGATGTATTTATACATGTTGATCATATCCCCCCTTAATCTCCTCTTCTCAAGAGAGAATAAATTCAGTTCCTCTAATCTTTCCTCATAGCTGAGCTCCTCCATGCCTCATATCAGTTTGGTTGCCCTTCTCCGTACTTTCTCCAGTTTCCCAATGTTCTTTTTGTGAATTTGTGCCAAAAACTGAACTGCATATTCTAGATGAGGTATTACTAATGATTTGTACCGGGGTAATATGATATCTCTCTCTCTCTGGAGTCTATGCCTCTTTAATACAAGAGAGGATTTTGCTCGCTTTAGAAACGGCAGCTTGGCATTGCATGCCATTATTAAGCATGTGATCTACCATAACTTCCAGATCCTTCACCACTGATTCCCCCAGTTGTACCCCCGCTAGTATGTATGATGCATGCATATTCTTATCCCCCAAGTGCAGAACCTTACATTTATCAACATTAAACCTCATTTGCCAAATAGGTGCCCAATTAAACAGAGCATTCAGGTCAGCTTCTAAGTTGAAGACTGTAACAACGTTATTTCACTGCACAGCTTGGTTTTTATTGAAGACTTAAAGTGATATTGAAGGCAATGTATTTTAAAATAATAAACATGTTATACTTACCTGCTCTGTGCAATGGTTTTGCACAGAGCAGCCCCGATCCTCCTCTTCTTGGGTCCCCCGCCAAAACTCCTGGCCCCTTCCTCCTGCTTGCTATGGTGGCACCCAAGGAGGCTCGCGCCCAAGCTGCTGCTTTGCGTGTGCATTCACACGCAGAGTGTGGCTTGGTCCTGCCATCATTGGCTCACTGGCTCTGATTGACAGTATCAGGAGCCAATGGCTCCCGCTGCTGTCTCAGCCAATGTGGAGGAAGAGCCGCTGCTCTCATGCACATTGCTGGATCAAGAGGGGGCTCAGGTAAGTATTAGGGAGGGCTGGGGTCCTGCTGCACACAAAAGGTTTTTAACCTTCATGCATGACGGTAAAAAACCTTGCTCCTTTATAACCACTTTATCTTTGAGTTTGCCCTCCTCCAGAACTGACAGCTTTGTGATTCCCGTCGCAATACCATTGCCACTGCAGTCATCTTCTTCACCGATTCTTCTTTTTTTTTACCCACTTGGCACCAGTGATATAACTTCTGTTCATGAGCACTGGAGTTGCATTGTCCCAGCACCCAGTTCCACTCCTGAGGTGCTGAAAATTGACCCATAGAGGTTAAATTATTAAAGGTAAATAAGAATGTGCACTTTGCAAAGTGCAGCTTCTCCCTGCAAATGCACAAAAAAACACAAAAAATGGCAACTGTCCCAACCTATAACCAGCCTTAGCAGTAAGGTGCACATGGAAGTACAATGCACATCGCATACAAACAAAAGGATTTCCCAGCAACCCTTACCAGCCAGCCTGCAAAACAACCAATGTGGCCCATAGTTAGGTCCACAGTAAACAGAGGACACTTGACGCGGGACTGTGGCTTACTATGTATTTGCAAATGTGTACAAATGTCTTTAACGCAAACTGTTAGACAGGGCCACATTGGTTGTTTTGCAGGCTGGCTGGTTAGTGTTGCTGGGAAATCCTTTTGTTTGTTTGCAATGCACTCTACAAATGCACTTGCTCAAGATCTTAGTAAAGGCAGGAAAGCTTGCAAACTTCCATCATCCAATCATGTGCAAGCAAAAACACAGTTTTTTTAATCTTCCTTGCAGGTGATTCGGTATTTTTTGTAAAGTGAAACTTTATCTAATTTACTGAGCTCTGGAGCATTGGACTAATTGCTAGGAGACAGAGTTTTTTGTCAACAGAAGGGACTCTTCTGCCAAAAATCTCTGACTCCAAAACAATTTTATTTTCAAATATTAGTTCCACTTAAAGAGTTGGCCACACACAAGCGTAGTCAAACTTACCTGAAAGTCAGCTGTATAATCAGAGGACTGTACAGTATATCTACATTATCTTCATCAAAACATGTAGGGGTAATAATGCAATAATACTTGCAGTCAGGCATTAAGGATTATAGCGTCTAAAGTTTTGCAAAAAATGTTGTATCTTTCTACAAAAACAGTAATGCAGAAATTATTATTTCAAACCTTGCTTCCCATAATAAGCAAAAAAACAACGTTTATAAAACATCCATCAAGTCATAGAGGTATTAGTAATTCCAACAACATATGGGTCCTAGGGGCCTACAGCAACTTTAGTATAACATGCAGGTTTAGGAATACTTGGTTCCTTCCGTCTCTTTGCCATTGTGGAAAAACCAGCATTGCTTGTTTATCAGCTATCGGAGTGTTTCTAATTCTGGAGTGCTGTGAAATTACATCTCTATGAGAAAACGGAACAGACAAGTTAACATTATCAATTACTTGGGTCATGCTAAATTAGAACTATGGTCTCAAAATAAAAAACTAAATATGTGCTGCTGTACTTAATTATATCCCACAAATACCTGTTGATCCTGCCAGTGCAATACACTTAATACAGCTTCCTTTGATGAGGTGGCATTGATACCGCACCTGAATTCAGAGAGGAGTTTTCACCCTCAAGTAGGTTGTGCTTGCTGTCGGTACGGTGGGATGAGAAGATGTTACAGGGGGTGGGGCTATCAGCATTTTCACTATTGATTCACTAGCCTAAAGCTTGTCAGTCATCACCTGGCCATAGCTAGTCCTTTCCACTGCTTTCTGGATTGGGAGCACTGCCGCTGCAAACCCTCCTACTGTGGGCTGCAGTGTCTAGTTGGGTAGCATGTGAGACACAAATGAACGAAGATTTGGCTCAGTCGTGGAAAGAAAAGGACATTTGTCATACACTTATGAGGCTTGTGCAGCACACAGCAAGACAAAAGGATTGTTAATTTCCAACCTTGTTGCAATAGTTCGGGGAAAGTCCTTTTCTGTTACAGAATGACTGTGGCACTGTGCACAAAGCCAACTCCATAAGGACATGGTTTTGTTGAGTGTTGTGGAAGGGACTTGAGTGGCTTGCACAAGGCCCTGACCCCAACCCTATTAAATCTCTTTAGAACAAGTTTAGGATTAATTGGAACACTGAAATTGAGCATGGTCTTGTATGCCAAAATCAGTACCTGACCATACAAATTCCTTTTTTGCTAAATGGGCACAAATAGCAAGAAACACAATCCAAATTTTTGAATAAATTCTTCCCAAAAGAGAGTCCGGTGTAATACTAAGGGAGGGGGCAACGTAACATTAATTACCATAGGTTTGGATGGGATGCCCAACAAGCTCATAAAAGTGTGATGGCCAGGTGTTCACAAACGTTTGGACAGTGTATTTGGTCAAGACAATGACTATCTTGTTAAGAACCTTGTCTTGGTTCCTTCTCTTCTATTGGTCCACCATTGGTCAAAATTCTATCAAAGCAGAGACAGCTGGGTCATATGCAAAGCATCACACATTTCAACCTAGATATACCCAACAAGTCAGCTCAAGATGCAAATTCTAAGAAGACATTAAAGATCCCAACAAAATGTTGGACTCGCATATCTAGAGGCTGCAGCTGCTGGAAAGGTGAACTTATCCTTTATACGTTTGACTTGTATATGTCACCTCATTAAAAGGACAGGTACTAACACTACCTGAGCAGATTAAATTACTTTTGATGTGGTACATCAGAACACTAAAAAGGATATATGCCTGGGCTTTTCTTTAAAGTATATCTGAAACCAAAACTCTTTTCCTTTGGAAAGCATGTAGAAGGATTAAAATCCCTGGCTTGTTTATTATTGCCCTGTGTGTCCCCTCCCTTTGTGTCCTGGTGACCATTGTCATCAGAAGAGAAAGTTATGGTTGCTACCAGAACTGGAACAGAAGGAAACTGTTCAACTGACAACTATCTAATATGGGCTTTCTTCCTACTTCCTGTTGTATCTCCAGGACATGAAGTAAAGGTAAATCCATCCACTGGGCCACAGGTAGCAAAGAGCAAATCTGCAGGGATTTTAAAATAGAACTATAGTCAAAACTTTTTTTTTCAGTTTGGTTTAAGGTAACCAAGGGAGAGTTATAACACCTGTCAGTTTTTTCTGCCATTGGGGAGATTTACCTTCACTTCTGGTCCCACAGCCAAAATAGGAAGTGTGAGGAAATCCCGGCAAATTAAAGAGAATCCCTTGGGGCCTCCCATGTGACTATACCTAGTGTCCCCATTGGAAGATTCCCCTCTATTATTTTTCTGGGAACAAGACAAAATTTAGGATTTTACTTCACTTTCACTTTCAATGATAATGGTAAGCAGGACAAATATTGAGGGTTAATCTCCTTAACGAGGGCACAGACAGCAATAAAGAATATAATAGGTGTTCTAATATCACTCCACTTTGCCTTACAATAAAGCTATACTTTAAGGTCCAATTAGATCTCTGAGTTTAAATCAACTAAATTCCAGGTGCATCAAAACAAAAGGTGTGCAAAGTCTTACAGTTTGAGTAGAAAAGCCTGTGCCCTGCTAGCATGCTGTGAAGAAGGTCTCTGTGGAAGCCTCTCTGCAGAGGTCCAACACGCCCCCTGTGGGCCAGATTTACAGCTCTGTAATCTGTGAAGCTCATGCTCCCTGCTTATTGGGAAGATCCATCTTTCCCTCAGCAGGGGTGTTTCAGACATTTGCAGAAAATCGACTTCTTCAAGGTCCTTCTCTGCAGCATGATCTCAAGGGGACAGACTTTTCTACTCAGGCTGTGGCTGCTTTCTAAAGAAGTCAAACTGTAAGACTTTGCACACTTTTAACTTTGATGGCCCAAAACTGTATTTATTTGGGTTTTCAACATTCCCTACCCTATCCAACTAAAAGAAAAGGTTTTGGTCTAATATTTTTAGTTATTATAAATAGTGACATCACTACGCTCTAATTGTAGGCAATGCCATCGCTAGTTTTCAGGTAAGGACACTATTTTTGCACCTTCATGCCATATGTGATGCTTTATGTTCCCTCTGAAGTGACCACTTCTTGGGAAGTTAATTCTAACATGTCTCCACTATAAGGATATCGCGCACCGCCTTGCAAGCAAAGTGTTTAAGCAGTTTATCTTCCTTTCTTTTCCTTTCTTGCCCAGGACACAAGGAGGCAGATGGTTAATGAACTTTCCCCCTTGCCCCTCCTTTCCACGTTCCAATTATTTAATCGTTATTTTTCTTCATTTAGGGAGCCAGCCTCGTTCCTCCAACGTCTTTGTGGAGCCATGGGTAAATCTTAGAGATAATGTGGTACAATGCTTCATAAGGAAGCTTCAGGTTCTTTCCGCCTGACTTATTCTTCACATGTCTGAGGCAGTTAATGTTGCAGCGCTGCGGTCTGCGTGGTCCGGCTGAGGGCTAGCTGTGCTACTCTTTGTCTGTGTTTTTCCTCTCGTTAGTCTCCTTGGCCCTTTATTGTCTTCCTCCTGTGGTGTCAGGTCATGCTCAGTGTTGGTCTCCCTGCTCTAAAGACCTCTTCCCTTTCCAGGATCACGAAACAAGACAATCGCTATACGCTTTTTTTTTTTAAGATCTTTTGTGGAACCCCCCCAAGGCTGAGAAAGGTCTAATTCACTGAGAATCCTTTCTGGTCACTGAGGAAACTGTCTGTGTGTCCTTTTTAGCCAA
This sequence comes from Staurois parvus, assembly GCF_062004578.1. Classification (NCBI taxonomy): domain Eukaryota; kingdom Metazoa; phylum Chordata; class Amphibia; order Anura; family Ranidae; genus Staurois; species Staurois parvus. Next base: position 2,047,507 of record NW_028318146.1, read on the forward strand.
TGTCATAATCCCTGACTTCATTCAGAATATAAAGGAAAAGCAGGACATCAAAAGCACGAGGCATATATGGGGTGGACATGTTGCTTTTTAGTGTGATAATCAAAAAACACTATTGACAACTGACCTTGGTGAAAAGGAGTATAGTACAAGGAGTAAATTCACATTTTTGACAAGAACCATTTAGGATAATTCCTGGAAGTTAAATTGCCAGACACAGAAATAAATTCTACAAGGTATACTTTAAAAATAAAGGCTTAAAGTAATTCCAAACATAGGATTTTTTTTCTTTTAAAATAATAAACAAGTTATACTTACCTGCTCTGTGCAGTGGTTTTGCACAGAGCAGCCCCAACTTCCTCTTCTCGTGTCCCCCACCGATGCTCCTGGCCCCTCCCCCCATGGAAGCTTACTATGAGGGAACTCGTGTGGGCTCGCTCCGGAGCCTTGCTTCCTATTGACACGGAAAGCAGGACTTGGCCATGCCCCTAGCTCCTTCGTCACTGGCTATGATTGACAGCAGCAGGAGCCAATGGTTTCTGCTGCTGTCTCTGAGCCAATGAGGAGGGAGAGAAAGAAGTAGAATAATATAAGCCTGCAGTTCATCCAATTACCACATATCAAAGATTCCTGGATATTAAAGGATAAGTTAATTTTTACCAAAAATAACAAATGCACATTTTTTGCATGTAATAAAATGTGCATTTACTATTTTTATTTTGGGAGCATGGAAAGCATTGCACCAGTGCTTTCAGACATTACAAACAATGGTGAAGAATTGTTTTAGGGAGCAGTATGTGCTGGAGATGAATGCAGAGGGTATGACAGTGGGCAGTATATATAAGACATGAGCATGGCGGGTATGGCAGCTTGTAGTAGGTGCAGAATAGGAAGGCAGAGGTTATGATAATGAGCAGTATATGCAGGAGAGGAGTGCGGAGGGTATGACAATAGGTGTGGCAAAGGAATGGAGATGGTGGCAGCAGGCAGTACATACAGAAGAGGAGTGTGAAATGTACAACAGCAGACAGCATTTGCAGGACAGGAACACAGACAGTGGGACAGTGGGCAATGCAGAAAGGATAAAAAGAGGCGCCACTAAGTGCAGACTGTTTTAGATTTATTGAAAATACAAATTAAAATGCATTCACATGCAGAAAGTAAAAGACAGGCACATCTAGGATCAAGTGAAGAGAGACATCTGTTGGTCCCGGACTTCACTTGATCCTAGATGTGCCTGTCTTTTACTTTACGCATGTGAATGCATTTTAGTTTGTCTTTTAATAAATCTAAAACAGTATGCACTTAGTGGTGCCTCTTTATATCCTTTCTGCATGTTCCTTGGAGACTGCTTCTTCTCTGTCACAGAAGCCCCGCCTTTAGTGGAAAGTGGGAGGTGTTTTGGTACCGAACCTATTGGATACACCAGTGGACTGTCCCACTATTTTTTTTTTTTTTTACAGAAAACAGTCACCTTGCAGCAATTCATTCCCATGTATGGCAGTGGGCAATACATGTAAGAGAGGAGTGCAGAGGGTATGACAGTGGACAATACATGTAGGAGAGGAATGCAGAGGGTATGACAGTAGACAATACATGTAGGAGAGGAATTCAGAGGTTATGACAGTGGGCAATACATGTAGGAGAGGAATTCAGAGGGTATGACGGTGGGCAATACATGTAGGAGAGGAATGTAGAGGGTATGACAGTGGGCAATACTTGTAGGAGAGGAATGCAGAGGGTATGACAGTAGACAATACATGTAGGAGAGGAATTCAGAGGGTATGACAGTGGGCAATACTTGTAGGAGAGGAATGCAGAGGGTATGACAGTGGGCAAAACATGCAGGAGAGGAATGCAGAGGGTATGACAGTGGGCAATACATGTAGAAGAGGAATGCAGAGGGTATGACAGTGGGCAATACTTGTAGGAGAGGAATGCAGAGGGTATGACAGTGGGAAAAACATGCAGGAGAGGAATGCAGAGGGTATGACAGTGGGCAATACATGTAGAAGAGGAATTCAGAGGGTATGACAGTGGGCAATACTTGTAGGAGAGGAATGCAGAGGGTATGACAGTGGGCAAAACATGCAGGAGAGGAATGCAGAGGGTATGACAGTGGGCAATACATGTAGAAGAGGAATGCAGAGGGTATGACAGTGGGCAATACTTGTAGGAGAGGAATGCAGAGGGTATGACAGTGGGCAATACTTGTAGGAGAGGAATGCAGAGGGTATGACAGTGGGCAATACTTGTAGGAGAGGAATGCAGTGGGTATGATAGTGGGCAATACATGTAGGAGAGGAATGCAGAGGGTATGACAGTGGGCAGTACATGTAGGAGAGGAATGCAGAGGGTATGACAGTGGGCAATACATGCAGGAGAGGAATGCAGAGGGTATGACAGTGGGCAATACATGTAGGTGAGGAATGCAGAGGGTATGACAGTGGGCAGTACATGTAGGAGAGGAATGCAGAGGGTATGACAGTGGGCAGTACATGCAGAAGAGGAGTGTGCTGGCTATAACAGCATATAGTATACACAGGGGAGGAGTGATGAGGGCATGGCAGCAGATAGTATACACAGGAGAAGCGTGATGAGGTTATGGAAGCAGATAGTATACACAGGAGAGGAGTGTGGAAGGTATGGCAACAGATAGGATACAGAGAAGAGGAGTGTGGAGAGTATGGCAGTGCACAGTATATGCAGTGGAGGAGTGAAGGGGTGTGATGGCTTGCAGTATGTTGAGGAGAGGAGTAAGCAGGTTGTAACCTTGGGCAGTATTTGCAAGAGAGGAATGTGGAGGGTATGACAGCTGATAGTATAAGCTGTAGAAAGCAGTAAAGGAGTTCAGAGGGTATGACAGTAGGCAGCACATGAAGAAAAGGAGTGTAGAGGATATGACAGCAGGTAGCACAAGAAGAAAAGAAGCAAGCAGGTTATGACAGAGGGCAGTATGTGCAGGTGAGGATTCACAAACCTGGACCAAACTACACCAAGTGTTTGTTCATTGCTAGCTGCTTGAAGCACTGATAATAAGCTTATTTGGACCATTTTAGCAGTAGATGCTTTTTTTTTTCAATGTTTGGAGTACTGATAAGTTAAAACCATTATTATCTTATTTTTTGCTGTCTGTGTCCCAGAAAAGAGATTTTTCTTCACTTCCTGTCCTGAAGACAAAACAGGAAATGAGAGGCAATTTTTTTTGTAAAGTGAATGTAATTCCCATCTTAGAGAATTATCACAGGAACAGATGCCTCAATTGGAGGATTCTCTTTGATTTCTTGCTTTGACAACAATTTTGGCATTGCCATTTGGTAAGCCAGGACTTGAAAAAGCCGCTTGCCCGCTCGCCAAATGCGAGGAGAAATTCCTCCATGGCGAGCGGCTGCGAGCAGCGAGCACAGATGAAGAAGCATGAAGCGACTGCACATGCGCTCCAAGCCTCATTGTGAAGCCGAGTTCCGGTTTACAACTTCCAGTTTCCGCGGCATCGCCATTACAGCGGCAGCGCCGCTGAGGGGACATGTGCAGGAGAGGTCCGTTCTCCTATGCTGAGAGGAGACACCCTCTCCACCGCTGCGGGGGACTCGAGGCCCGCTCCCCACCGCTGTGGGGGACACGAGGCCCGCTCTCAACTACCTTGGGGGACATGAGACCCACTCTACACCGCCTTAGGGGACACAAGGCCCGCTCTCCACCGCCTTGGGGGACACGAGGCCCGCTCTCCACCGCCTTGGGGGACACGAGGCCCGCTCTCCACCGCCTTGGGGGACACGAGGCCCGCTCTCCACCGCCTTGGGGGACACGAGGCCCGCTCTCCACCGCCTTGGGGGACACGAGTAAGGTTTGTGCCTGGCTAGTAGGTCTGGACTCTAAATTTTAACCCCTGTGGTAAGCCATTTAAGAAGAAATACAGATATTTCAGGGATCTGCAGTTTGGAGGAAAACATTCCAACTTTGCAGATCAGTACTTAAAATGTAAAACGTAAACACAATAAATAAAGAACTTCTCTTATTTTCTACCCTTTGGTGCGTTAAGTACACCATTAAAAGATTTTTGTTATAAATATTTGATAAGTACAAACAACACCTGTTGATCCTGCCATATGCTGATAACTTCCTGTGCTTTCTGCCTCTGCTGCGTATAAGATAGTATAGGTCTTAGTTCACTCTGTGGACTACAGAGCACCTCACACCACATTACAGAGATGAGAAGGGGAAAGTGCTCTCTAATCCTAAAACACTTCCTGCCCTATGGTAACAGTGCTAATTCTCTATGAATATAGTACATTGAATGAGCGATGTAACCCTAAGACAGGAAGTGTGTTCCATTCATGTTTGAATGTGCGTTAGGGAACTTAGATTGTAAGCATTTTGAAGGCAGGGACTGATGTGAATGTACAATATATATTATTATTATTATTATTATTATTATTATTATTAAATAAATAACACACCAGGTGGAAATAAAGGAGGAAAGATTGAAAAAAGAAAATCACATTTTTTTGTTCCAATTGTAAGGGAGGCAGCCATGACCCTGAAGGCCTATTCACTCCATAGCAGTTTGGTAATATTCTGTAATGCACATTACTGTAATGCAGAGCAATCCATGTTATGTGCGTTGGTGTTCTGTGTTGACATTCATTGTGAATGGCAATCCAACACAACTTCCTCTGAGGAAGAGGCTAATCCTCGAAACGCGGCATCCTTTTGGATGTCCAGAGTTCTCACTACAGATAGACACGCAGTGTGAAGTGGACAGAGCTGTTCCTGTATGATGTGCCTTTTATTTATTGATCATTTGTGAGTTCAATACTTATTATTGACATTCATTAAACATTTTGTAATGGACTAGGTCAGTGCATCTTCTGTTTGTTTTTCTCTATTCAGAACTTTGGACTTCCCCGGTCCTTTGAGGGCAGCAAGGTGTGCATATCCCAAGAATTTCCATATGTGGTCTTAATGACATTGAGTCCATCCCTAACCCACAGGAGTAACTAGGTTTTTCACTCCTACACAACTTCCTGACTTACCTACGTTGTAGTGAACTGCATTGTGCAGTAACGTAGCACAGTGTGCTACCCAAATTTGCTGTAGGTCTGATTTTTGATTGCCTGGGGTGCATTGGTGGCAGGGCTGCTAATAGAAACCATGGGGCCCCAAACAGACAACCTGACAGCCCCCCCCCCCCTATGCTTCAGTAATAAATGAACACAGTGAATGATCAGTACCAATCACTCATTGTGTTCATTCAGGAAACAAAGGGACTGGTAGATGTGACACTTTTACCAAGCCCTTCTCACACTATCCATCCTCAAGGATTCTATTGTGAGCTTGCAGCTGCCTGTGGAAAGGAGAGGAGGGAAGCTGGTAGCACTGTGGGGTTGGGTGCACACAGGGGAGCCTGGGCAGCACAGGGAAATGTATGGTGCAAAGGGAGGGCATTGGGTGTGGTGGGGGGCAATTACTGGAACCAATCCCCTGTATGGCTCTCTCTGTAGCAGCTGTCAGCAGGAGGGAGAGGAGAAGAAGCCAGCTTTCAGCAGCTGCAAAGAGAGCCATACAGGGGATCGGTTCCAGTAATTGCCCCCTGCCGTGTCGATCACCCACTCTTCCCACATCCGATTCACCCAGCTGCCTGGGCCCTCTTGCTAGCCTGGGCCCTGTACAGGAGGACTGGTGGTACCCCCTTATCCATGGCCCTGATTGGTGGCCCATTCACATGAAAGGACTGCCTTAACACAGCACTCTTTAACACACAACAAAAAGTATATTAATGCACATGTGATAAACACACATCAAACTGCTCTGGTGTTTATGGGCCCTGAAGGTCTAATAGGAAGGTCTAATAGGAAGATAACCTCTGTGTATCTATTTTACATCCTATTCTTAGTTTAAAGTTCCTCCCCAGGATCAGCTGCCCACATACTGTATACAGCTAGGAAGGGGGCAATAAATGGAACTTTTTGCTATGTCCTGATTGGCTAAGCACAGGTTTTCTTTACACTGCTGGAGAATATAGGAAAAAGGTAAAAATAATAGGTCACTTTCTCAATAATGACTATATGGCTTGACCTGGCACTCCAAACAGCATTAGACAAAGACTACCAGAAATCTGTGGGCAAATAATGGAATCCAAATCAGCACCCAAAAGCAATAAAAACAAACCTGATGAATTCATACATAGCTGTTCATTAAAGCTCAATTGAACTTTCAGTTAAATAAATGCACTCCAGGTGCATCAAAATAAAAGGTATTGTGAAAAGCTTGTTCTCTGCTAGCATGATGTAGAGCAGGACCCTTGCTTTCTGTGGGGAAGCAGTGGTCTCTTTGCAGAGGTCTGACATGCAAAGGTCTGAGCTAAAACTGTCTGATCGGTAGGAAGGCTATGAAAATTATAGAGACAGGACCGCAGTATATACAGAAGTCCCTTATCATGGGCACTGCGGCATACGCATATATTTGCAAATGTGTGCAAACAAAACCCTCTGTGTTTAACAAACTGTTAGACAGGGCAATTTGGTTGTTTTGCAGGCTGGCTGGTAAGTGTGCTGGGAAATTTTTTGTTTGTTTGCGATGTGCGCTGCCCTTCCATGTGCACCTTGCTGTAAAGGCTGGTTATAGGTTGAGGTGATAGCCATTTTTTTGTGCAGTTGGTTGAATTGGGTGCACAGCTGCCCTTAAACTATCCTTTGCTATGTGGGCTCCAACCAGGGGCGGACTGACAACTCATGGGGCCCCTGGGCAATAGGGTATCATGGGGCCCCTGTGTCCTTGCCCAAACTAAAAAAAGCCTATGAAAAAAATACCAGGGGCATCTCATGGGGCCCCCTACTGACCCTGGGCCCTCGGGCAGTGCCCGAGTTTCCAAATGGTCAGTCCGCCCCTGGCTGCAACTATGGAGGTTCTGAACATTATAGAGTTAGGACCGCAGTATATACAGAGGTCCCTTGTCATGGGCACTGCTGCTTAAGCATATTTTTGCAAATGTGTTCAAACAGAACCCTCTATTTTTTATTTAAATTGTTAGTCTGGGAAATTTGGTTGTTTTGCAGGCTGGCCGGTTGGTGTGCTGGGAAATCTTTTGTTTATTTGCGATGTGCGTTGATCTTCCATGTGCACCTTGCTGTAAAGGCTCGTTATAGATTAGGGTGGTTTCCATTTTTTTGTACAATCACAGCCAGTTTCCTCAGTAGAGGGTTACTAGAAAACTCCACTTCCATTTCATTTCCTCGCTGCCTGGACAATTAAGGAGCAACAGCATCCTGGCAAGATTATATTTTACTTTCACCTCCTATTGGCATGTTCATCGAGTGCTGCTGCACAGCTGAGATTAATGTTATACACTAGTTTAATGTAAACATAAATTTAGATAATTTAATGAATGGATGCATTCATTGGTGCTTTTCATATCCATCTCAAGGTAAGTGACAGTAAAATCAAATTTAAGAAAAAGAGGTAATAGTTACCTGTTCTGGGCAACAATATAGCACAGAAATGTTGCTTTCCTCCACTTTGTGCAGAAGAAGATGAAACAGGAAGGCATTTCTAAGTGCAGTATTCCAAGGTCAACTTTTAATAAAAGCGATTAAAAACACTTACAGTGTGGTAGTACAAACAGGCTCTAATGTAATTCGTCAATAGCAGGGCTCTGTCCTCTAAGGGATGGAGCCGCTGCGCCAGCCAGCAGCTGCAGGGGGAGCTTGAGAAGAAGTGTTAAAGATGGCTGCAGCTCTAACCGGACCGCTGGAGCGCACGCAGGAATGCACGCTGTCCAAGGACCAGAAATGACGTGAGCACGGAACGGTGACGGGTTTCGGAACATGCACAGAGCTCCTTCTTCAAGACTGAAATGCGGTAGCAGGCACCATCAAGAGGGTGATTTACTAAAACTGGTGCAGCTGTGCATAGTAGCCAACCGATTCTGCAACAGATTCTGTGTGCACAAGTTATAGTAAATCTCCCCCAGAGTGTGCCTACATTGTCCAGTCTCCCTTGCCATTCAGATGTGCCATTTAATTTCATCAAGAAATATGGTATTTCTGGGTTATGGGGAACTGTCTCATAGTGACTAGGGAACTTGTTAAATCTATGAGAGGGGGTGGGGGGCTAAAGTTACATATTGATTGGTACCTTCCAGTAATCTGCAATTTAAGTTTTTTCCCAAAGTCACTTGAATCTATGAACAGTGTATGGGCATGCAAGTGTTTACTGGACATATCCTTAGCATTCATTATAAAGGTCTGTAAAACATGCCCTTACTGACCTTTGTAGCTGCAGGCACTGTGGAGCAATTCAGTTCATAACAGGAGAACTGGCTCCTTCAGCATCTCAGCTCCCCCTACCAGCAGTGACTCAGCAGTCCAACTAATCCTGCACGCCCACCCAACAGTCACTCAGCAACTGAGTTTACCCCGCTCCTCTCACAGAAGTGTCTAAGCAGCTGAGATTATCCTGTTCCTCCCAGCAAAGACTTGGCAGCATTCCCATTTCTAATATAAAAAACACAGAACAGGAGTCCTGGGATAGAACTGAGTTGCTAAGAACTTGAACCATAGTCTGGCCACAGGTTCACTTTAAGTGAAAGGTGATATGTTTACACACTACCAAAGAAACACGGTGGTGGAAAACATATGCAGCTTACTAAAATAAGTTTCTTCAGCACTCTCCTAGATAGACGTTAAGTTACAGTATCTCACAGAAAGCGAGTACACCTCTCACATTTTTGTAAATATTTTATTATACCTTTTCATGTGGCAACACTGAAGAAATGACTCTTTGCTACAATGTGATTTAGTGAGTGCACAGCTTGTATAACATGTAAATTTGCTGTCCCCTCAAAATAACTCAACACACAGCCATTAATGTCTAAACCGCTGGCAACAAAAGTGAGTACACCCCTAAGTGAAAATGTCCAAATTGGGTACAAAGTGTCAATATTTTGTGTGGCCACCATTATTTTCTAGGACTGGCTTAACCCTCTTGGGCATGGAGAGCTTCACGGGATGCCACTGGAGTCCTCTTCCACTCCTCCATGACGACATCACGGAGCTGGTGAATGTTAGAGACCTTGAGCTCAACCCCTCTGTTTGAGGATGCCCTACAGATGCTCAATAGGGTTTAGGTCTGGAGACATGCTTGGCCAATCCATCACCTTTACCCTCAGCTTCTTCAGCAAGGCATTGGTCGTCTTGGAGGTGTGTTTGGGGTCGTTACCATGGAATACTGCTCTGTGGCCCAGTCTCCGAAGGGAGGGGATCATGCTCCGCTTTATTATGTCACAGCACATATTGGCATTCATAATTCCCTCAATGAACTGTAGCTCCCCAGTGCTGGCAGCAGTCATGCAGCCCCAGACCATGACACTCCCACCACCATGCTTGACTGTAGGCAAGACACACTTGCCTTTGTACTCCTCACCTGGTTGCCGCCACACACGCTTGACACCATCTGAACCAAATAACTTTATCTTGGTCTCATCAGACCACATGACATGGTTCCAGTAATCCATGTCTTTAGTCTGCTTGTCTTCAGCAAACTGTTTGCGGGCTTTCTTGTGCATCATCTTTAGAAGGGGCTTCCTTCTGGGACAACAACCATGCAGACCAATTTGATGCAGTGTGTGGCGTATGGTCTGAGCACTGATAGGTTGACCCCTCACCCCTTCAACATCTGCAGCAATGCTGGCAGCACTCATACGTCTATTTCCCAAACAGAACCTCTAGATATAACGCTGAGCATGTGCATTCAACTTCTTTGGTCGACCATGGCGAGGCTTGTCCTGAATGGAACCTGTCCTGTTAAACCACTGCATGGTCACTTAGGGGTGTGCTCACTTTTGTTGCCAGTGGTTTAGACATTAATGGCTGTGTGTTGAGTTATTTTGAGGGGACCGCAAATTTACATGTTATACAAGCTGTACACGTACTACTTTACATTGCAGCAAAGTGTCATTTCTTCATTGTTGTCACATGAAAAGATATAATAAAATATTTACAAAAATATAAGGGATGTACTCACTTCTGTGAGATACTGTAGGTAAATTTAGTTCTTTAGCTCAACTGTAATCGGTGGAGCTGCTTGTGATTGCTTTGGTCTGCTCTGAGTTTCACTGGCTCTGGGTTTTACTGCTTACCCGTCTTCTGAATAATTCTGGAAAGTAGTGTGCTGGATGAAGCAAATCAGCATATTAATATTTATGTTGTCTCAGCCAATCCCTGGGGGAAGGTGTTCAAATGGTGGTTGTGAGTGAGCATAATTAGTCTGAAGTCTGGAGCTGCCCTGTTTGTCCCCAGAAAAAGAGGTTCCCTGGCAGAACTGTTGTTGCTTTTGCCCTTCCTGGCAGTCTAGCTGAGGATTCTGCTAGTCTCATCCAGGTCTTAACTGACCTAAAAGTGGGGTTTCATCGACGAACTGCTCTGGGGATTTCACGAACAGTGTCTGCCTGAATCTGGAGGGAGACATCTATATCCCAGGGACACTGTCAGTACAGACCAGACAGAAGGATCCTAGTGACTGTTGCTGCTCTGTTAACCCCTGGTGCACTACTATTATAGGTTGCTTGGCATGGGACATTGCTGATGGTGTCTCGGTGCTGTCCACTCTATGTCCCATTGCTAAGAGTGTCCTCACATTCTTGTTCAGTGTTCTGGAGCATCTCACAGCTTCCCTAAGCCCCATCCATGTTAATCTGCAATAAACCTTAAAAAGGCAACCCCTAGACTGTCTACTGAGCCAAAGGAGTGAATGTTGCTTTTTTCTTGGCTGCCATTAGTAGGGAAAAAAAAATAAGAGGACCTTGCAGGGGTTAGCGCTACATCTCTAATGGAAAAAAAGGGATATTAATAGGCAGAACTGAAAAAAGGGGGAAACCAACCAAAGTAGGGCAAACAATGAAAACAACTGAAATGAAATGACATATACAGTGTTTATACTGCATGATTCTCAAAAAACAAACTCAAACTTGGTATTACACAGAAAACAAACATTGAGGAGACATGACTGGTGCATCATACGCCAGTCATAACAGCCATCACAACACATCTAATTCTTGCAATGTTCTTATTAAAATTTTAAAAAATGCAGCCGAGCCTAGCAATTGTTCTATATCTTACAATCGAGATTGGGATTCTTCTCAGCGAAGGGAAATTGTTGCCCTCTGACCATGAGAAACTTCAAGCTCTCTCTTCAGTTATCTGAGACTTCGACCTGTCTCATAACTGCAGCTAATGGTGATTATTAATAAGGGTTTCAAAATACATGGGAAAGTGTAATCAGAGGAGACAATAGAGGATGGCCGGCACCCTGGGCCGTGCAGAGCAGAAGAGAAATTCCACTGAGAAATGAGAGTGACGGCTCAGGACGTATTCTGCTTACAGAGAAATCTCTGTGACGGGGATCAGTTTAGTGTTCCTCATAACAAAGCTTCCTAGAAGTGTATTCTGGCACATCGGCATTCATAGGACATAGAGTTTTCTGTCTACAGAGCTGTCCTGTACAGGCCTGGTTCACACGGGTGCATTTGCCCCCCACATTGTGGCAAACAGGGATGCTTGTCCTTTAAGGGCCAGTTCACATCAATGGTGAGGCCAAACTGCTACTCATCTATGTAAACAGCCACCCACACACTTATCTGCATTTGTGACATGAGAACCAATTAGTGATGTCTGGGCGCAATTACATTTTTCCTAAATAGGAACTTCAGGCAAAATCGTATTCCAGTATAGTCTATCTGCCTATCTATCATCCCTCCATATTGCTATTTATCAATCCATCTATCTGTTTCTGTCCTTCTTAAACATACGTACACTAAATGGCCAAAAGTTTGTAAACACCTGACCATCACACCCATTTCATCCCATTATGGAATCCCATTGCAAAACCATATGCACAAAATAATTATTTCTTGCCCCCACCCTCACCCCCTTTGCAACTATAACATCTGCCACCCTTCAGGGAAGACTTTCCAAAGGTTTTTGGAGTTATCTGGGGAAACTGAGCCTATTCAACCAAAAAGTATTTGTGAGGTAAGCCTAGGCTCCCAATCCGTTCTCCAATTCAACCCCAAAGGTAAGCAGTAGGGTTTAGGTCAGGGCTCTGTGCATGTCACTAGAGTTCCTCCACACCAAACAGTCAAACCATGTCCTCATGGAGCTGGATTTTTGCACAGGGTCCCTGTCATGTTGAAAAAGAAAGGGGCCTTTTCACAAACTTTTACCACAATATTGGAATCACCAATTGCCTAAATAACTTGGTATGCTGTAGCATTAACAGAATTCTTCACTGGAAACACCTGAACTAAATCATTTGGTGGGATATCTCTTTGCCCACTATATATATATATATATCTTTCTTTCTTGTTTATTTCTTTGTTTCTTATAGAATGCATGGATCAAAAAGGAAAAGCTCCTTATAATAACTTTTTTTCCCCCTGGTTTAGGCTAGGGAAGAGGTTTGGGTTCACTGATATCATGGGTTTGTGGTGGATCCAATAGTTTCAAAATTTTCTCCCCGCCGCCACAACAACATTCTGCTATTGCATAAGCTGCAACATCTGCAGCCTCTAGTGAAAGGGAGGAAAATCTCTAAAGAACTTTCCAAAGCTTAGGATATGCCACATTAAGTGAGAAGAGGGTCATGGGGCCATGCTGAAAAGATTCAAGTCAAGACTTGATCCTTTGCAGAATTCTACACACACTCCACTGCCGCCAGCAGCATCCTTTCCAAGGCAGGTGTCTTTATCACAGCTGTTGGAGTGAAAGAAAAAATGTCCCCAAATCACCCCTATTTCCAGTGTCTTAACATCAGCTTGGCAAAACTGCTGGCTTTGCAGTGACACCCATTCCAGTTTGTGGAATCAGCTTCCTTCTGCTAGTGTATGGCATTTGCTACATCACAGTAGCATGTACCCAGCTGTGAGGGCCACTGGTAGAAGGGTACAGGCAGCTCTCAAGTACTGGACCTGGGCCCTGCAGGTCAGCAAGGGGGCCTGGCTGTACCGGAGACTAACTATGAGCGGCCTCAGTGCAGCATCACCAATTGTAATTGCAGCCCCAGCCAACTCTCTTGGATTGTCACACCATGGAGCAGAAAGAGAAACTCCGGGCCCCGTCCACCTGCCACTGACTGGAGGGAGCTGAGGGCAGGAACTGTCCATTTTAACTCCAGTGAAGAACAAGTAATTCCAGGCCCCGCCCACCGGCCGTTGATTGGAGGATGAGGGGACAGTGGGTGGAGACTGTCTACTCAACTTTCTCCAGTATGTGTGTCTGGCTGTGTGTGTCAGTATGTTAGTGTTTGTGTGGCTCTCTCTCTGAATGTGAAACTGTGTGAGGGTGTCTGTCTATGTGTAGAGTGTGTGTGTGTGTGTCTGTATGTGAGTGTGTGTTCATTCTCCTTGAGAGCCCCAGCTGACATGAGGGCTTCTGTGTTTGGATTATCTCCTCTTTCTTCATTTATGTATCCCTGGATCCTGCAGGCCCACATTTCTGGGGACTGGGGTGCAGATACATATGAGGAATAAGAGGGTTCATACCCTCCCCAGAGCATTTGTGGCATGGTCATCCCTTGTGCAGGGCATGTGCCTTGCTTGTTTTGCCTGGTGCCCCATGTGCATTACAAACTTCTGACCCTGTACATCCAATACATGTGACATCTGGACACTGTACATCTGTGCATTACGTACAATCTTACTACATCACGCCTCCTCATTTTTCTCCTCTTGCTGGCAAAAAATGTCTCCAAATTGTTGAAGCCATAAGTTGGGGGGGCTGTAAGGTAAGCTGTAAGGAGCCCCATGATTTCTAATGGTAGCCCTTCCAGCTGCCATTAGTTTACCCAGAAGGCCATGCCTGTTCTCCATCAGTGTGTATGATGCATCTATCCCACTGGACCATGCTGCCAGCAACAGGGTACACATAACCATACCTGGTCCAGTAGGCTTGGAGTGTAGTCAAATGTACCCCTTCCTCACTGGACTCATCTCCTGACTCCTCAGACTCTTTGCTGCATTTCTAAAGTGGCAGAATTCTCTCTGATGACCAACATGCCTCTGATGCCTGAAAGGAGAAGCAGTATTTTCACAGATTTTGTAAACTACAGCTACCAGGCCCTATTGCAGACAGCACACAAAGACAGCACATCTGCTAAATAAATTGGTTCAAGGGCTGCTGTGGACACTCTCAGTAATGACCTCATGGGTTATTGGGTGTCCAGGCTGTACCATTGGTCGTAGATTGCACAGTATGTGCGGAAGCTTCTGGCCTGCCCTGTAGTTAAGTGTGCAGTCTGAGAAGGCCTTCAGTGCAGCAGGAGGTTCTGTTACAGATAAGCAAATTCACATGTCCCTTGACAGTGTGAACTGGCTCACTTTTATTAACCACTTCAAGTCTGGATACTTTCACCCCCTTCCTGTCTGGGCCAATTTTCAGCTTTCAGCGCTATCACACTTTGAATGACAATTGCGCGGTCATGCAACACTGTACCCATATTAATTTTTTAGCATTTATTTGAGACAGATAAAACTTTATTTTGGTGGTATTTATTCACCACTGTGATTTTTATTTTTTTGCTATATAAATGAAAAATTCCCAAAATTTTGAAAAAAATTGTTTTCCTTATACAATTTTGCAAATAAATAATATTTCTTCATAAATCATGGTCAAAACGTGTTCATCTATCTTTTTTGAAAAAAAAAATAACCCAAATTGGTTTATAACCAAACATTAAAATTTGTTATTTTTTTTGCACATTGTTATTTTATTTTTTTATATTATTATTTATTATTTATTATTTATTTACTACTTGTGGGGGTGATGAAGATTTTTTTTTTCTTTTTTTTACACTGATTGCTTTTACACCCATAAAGGCTGCAAAAGCAATCATTTTTCCTTCTCTCTGGCTGCATTCCTGCAGCCATTGAGAAATACTGTGTGGGCTGGGATTGGTCACAGCTTGTCACATGGCACAAGGCTGTTGTGAATAGCCTTGTATCATGTGACCTCGGTGATCATTCACAGATTTCACAAGTAGTAAGCAATGATGTCAGGAAGTGACATCTTGTTTACTACTATTCATGTGATCACTGATTGGCCAATCAGTGATTACATGAATCAGGACCTCACATTGAGGTCCCGTACAGCGATTTGTGTTCCACTGTGTCCTAGGCAATGGATGCGGGGGGACGTTTAGAAATGTCCACCCACATCAGCAGCACTCCCGTCTGTCCGTTTATCGACATGGGCCGGATGGGAAGAGGATAAATCGAATTGAGCTTGGATTAACAATGACTACAAAATCCCTAGTACTAATGCTACAGGCTAAACTTTTAATTAACCCCCCACTTCCTGAAAAAAAATGGTATCTGCCACTATTACCACCTCTTCCGGCCTTTTCTGGTGCTCCAGCACTGTAAAGGTGCCAAACAGCGTTTCCACAGCTGAAACTGAGCTTCCACACAGTGTTTCTGCCACTGAACATTAGCTGCCACATTTATAATGTGTGTTGCAGAGTAAATCCTGTACTGCATCTCAAATGTTGTGGCCTTTTCCAGTGCTCTAGCCCTGTAAAGGTGCTACACAGTCTTTCTGCAGCTAGATTTTAGCTGTTAAATCAGTACTGTTTGCTGCAGGATAAATCCTGCTTTGTGTCTTAAAGTGTGTGGCCTATTCTAAAGCTCTGGCATTGTAAAGGATGCCACACAATGTTTCTACAGCTGGACCTCATCTGCCAAATTTCTTTTGTTTGCTGCAGGGTTTTGTCACATAATATGCTCTGTTTATTTCAAGATAAAACCTGCCTTCTCCTCTCCCTCTTACATTGCAGACTAACCAAGCTACTGACACTGTCTACTATTGTCCAGCTATTTTACAATATTTGTGGCTATGTGGATATTGTATCTCAAATACTATAGTCCAATGTTTATTTCAAGATAAAACCTGTCTTGTCTCTTCCTTTCATACTGCTGCTTAGTCAAGCTGCTTACATACTATCCAGCCACTGAATACTATTTCTAACTATTTCCTCTCACTTAATGCACTATAATTGTAATTAAATAATTTTCAACCGCTCACATACTATCCTGACGTTGGCCAGTTAATTAACATGTAAAGAATAAATGCGAGCGCAATCATGTATTTGGACTTGAAAAGCAGCTAGCATAAAGGCAAACCTCAGCACCTCAGAAGAAACAAATGAATAAATAGATATGCAGCGCTGCATGTCTATTTATTCATTTGGCCAGTTAATTACCTTGCTTTTTTGTCTATGGATCAGTCTACCTATGCATGATATTTTTGTTATAGATGGAGTTTGGAGGGCTGAGGCAGCTGCTGGCTTCTCACAGCTCTTCCAACAAAGAGATTTACCATCATTCCTGTCCAGCTAGTAGTTTTCAGTGTTCCTGCCAGGTAAGGTTGTTCCTACTTCTGCTGCATTTTCCATAATACAAAATCCAACATGCAGAACGGGAGCCCCTGATAATGGGCACAACAAGTGCAGAGACCTCACCTATCTACCTACTGTGTTATGTTTCAGCCAATTAGTTATACATTGGGGGAGATTTACTAAAACTGGTGAACTCAGAATCTGGTGCAGCTGTGCATTGTAACTTCAGCTTGTTCAATTAAAATGGAACTATAGGCAAAACTTTTTTTTAAATTTTGGATAGAGCAAGGGAAGGCCATAACCTCTGTTCGTTTATTGTTTTCCATCTGTGTCCCATTGGGGAGATTTACCTTCGCTTCCTGTCCCATAGCCAACCAGGAAGTGAGAAAATACCTGAAAATGAAGGGAAATCCTTGGGGACCACCAGAACCAGTGTCCTCATTAGAAGATTTCCCCTCTATTGTTTTTCTGGGGACAACCCAAAATTTGGGATTATGGAGACAACCCAAAATGTGGGATTTTCTTTTACTTTCATCTTCATTGATAATGGTGAACAGGACAAACAGAGAGGGTGAATCTCCCCAACGAGGACACAGACAGCAATCAAAACTGACAAGTGTTCTAATTCATCTCCAGTCTTTCCAAAACTAAAACAAAGTTTTGCCTTCAGTTATACTTTAAGCTTTGACAATAAAACCTGGAAACTGATTGGTTTCTATGCAGAGCTGCACCAGATTTTTAAATTTGGATAGAGCAAGGGAAGGCCATAACCTCTGTTCGTTTATTGTTTTCCATCTGTGTCCCATTGCAGAGATTTATCTTCGCTTCCTGTTCCATAGCCAACTAGGAAGTGAGAAAATCCCTGCAAATTAATGGAAATCCTTGGGGACCACCAGAACCAGTGTCTTCATTAGAAGATTTCCCCTTTATTATTTTTCTGGGGACAACCCAAAATTTGGGATTATGGGGACAACCCAAAATTTGGGATTTTCATTTTACTTTCATTTTCATTGATAATGGTAAACAGGACAAATAGAGTGGGTGAATCTCCCTAACAAGGACACAGGCAGCAGTCAAAACTGACAAGTGTTCTAATTCATCTCCAGTCTTTTCCAAAAATAAAACAAAGTTTTGCCTTCATTTATACTTTAAGCTTTGACAATAAAACCTGGAAACTGATTGGTTTCTATGCAGAGCTGCACCAGATTTTGCACCATACAGTTTTAGTAAAAAGCCCCTGCATAAGCAGTACACCATTAGCACTACTATGTAGAATGTGCTGGCTTTAGTAGCTGACATTATCATTATATGGATATGGGAATTTGGGTTTGGAGAGAGTCCAGCAAGGCGCTTTGATTAGACTATATAGTGGCCACAAACATGAAATAATGTGATTTTATTCAAAAGAGAAAATTTATAATTAGCATTACTAAATTAAAAGCAAGGTTACAGTTGGATGCATCCACTGACATTGGCTAGAACATCTGAGCTTTCCAGAAACCCTAACAAGATCCCTGAATGCACTTTTCTGTTTTAGTTATACAGTATTTCATAATGCTGTATTGTAGCTTCTCACTCATGAAATAGCTGTGATGGGAGAGGCTGCTCTGTGACTATTCCCAATGCATTTCTACTACGTGGGCTGACAATTCTCTGTTCTAAAACAAGTCTGGAGCTCTGCTTCTCATTGTGTCTGGGTGATAAAAAAAGCTAGCTTCTTCTTTTAGGATTATAAGGATGCCTCTGTGAGTAGCAGCTAATTAAATCTATCAGCGCAGTATTAAACAATAGGCCCCCATTCTATCTGTTACATGAGACAAATGACTCACTGAACAAAATATTGACCCTTAAATTTAACTTGTGGCCAGTGTATGGATATTTAATTATTTACATATTTCTTAATAACTGTAAATGAGCTTTAAAACAAGCCCTAACTGATCACTGTAGCTGCAGGCACTGTGGAGCAATTCAATCTTAAAATTCATAGCAGAAGCATCAAGGTTGTTCCAGTCATTATCTCAGCAGTTCAGCTCACTTTGAACCCTACTCCCAGCAGTGACACGGCAGCTCACCCTACTCTCCTTCCCAGTAGTTACTTAGCAGCCTTCTAATCTCTAATGTGAACACATGGTGCTCTGGGAGGGAGAGCAAGTTGAGCTGAGTGAACTGACAAGAACCTCAGTACTTTTGCAGTAAATTTTGAGGATGATTACTCCACAGCCACAGTGCCTGAAGCTTCAGGTCAATAAGAGTTTGTTTTAAAGTTCATTTAATACTTTTTAGTAAAATTCAAACACTTGAATGCCCATAGCATACAGTTTCACTTCTAAGAGAAACTGCTAAGGTGGCTGTTATCTGTGGCTCCTTTCCTGCACTGACACCTGCCATGGCCTGATTCCAAGATGAAAATCCTCCCAGCAATTACAAAAAAATGTTTTTCCAGAATTTGGTTTTCTGTATTGCAGTCACATCTAGGGAAGTTCAATAGGCACAACTGAGAGATAACAATCAATTTTATAGCCCAACACAATAATTAAAACACGATGAAACATATCAGAAAATCTGGTCCATATCTAGTTGATCGACAAATTGCAACTTCACAGGAACAAAGAATTTTTACATTTTTGTTTAGCTTTGATCAGACTACCACAAATATTAATAGTCCATATTGGTAGACAGACCCCTGTCCATCTGATGGTAATGCACTTTCTAGCTTGTGGGATAGGAGCAGCGTGGTGCGGCGGACAGTAAGCACATAGAGTCCCAATTTGCCAGAACAATGTATTGTAGAAAAATTTGGCAATTACAAACAGGTCTAGCGGGAAGACTCACCTGTCCCGCGCCACTTACAATTACACAGTGATAAGACAGCAGTCAGAAGACCCATAGATGCCGACAGCATCTTTCACGAGGAGTGGAAATTTAGCCTGGCAGGCCCAACCCAAGAGGGAAAGCTTCCTGTGGAGGTAGACGTAGTACTTGCACTCGCTCTACTCCTCAAGAACCTTTCCCTATCTCTAATCACTTTCCCTGAAAGTCGGAGAACCTGTCCCTATCTCTAATCACTTTCCCTGAAAGTCGGAGAACCTGTCCCTATCTCTAATCACTTTCCCTGAAAGTCGGAGAACCTGTCCCTAAGCTAGTCACTCATATAACGCGTGCCAAGCCCAGGGGTCAGAGTCTTAAATGGACTCTGCCTGATCCAAGATGGCCACCAAAGCCACATGGGGCACTAGCATTCCACTGGATAACCGACCTTGTGTGACTAAGGAAATCATATAGGTGACCAAGTTCCTCTCAACCTCCTCCCCCATCTGCATTGCTGCTGAGGCTGAGCACCACCTGTAGTGGAGAATACAGACTGCACCTACATACACGCTCTCTAAGGATATGACACACTGGAAGCCATACACCCTGTAGTCTTTGTCTAGGATTGTTTCTAATAATGGCAAGACACAGGTACTTCGCTTAGACAACATAACAATGTGATTTGGTAATCCTGGCATTGCCCTGCTGACTTATGCCAAGCGAGAGTTTTCAATGACAAGTATTCATAAACAGCAACACTCAGCCAGAAATCTCAAGGAATGAGTGACAGTTTAATTTCCAGCGTACATGCTCTTATCTCAGGGTGTTGTGTATTATCAAGCTTGTAAAAAGAATAAATAGTTTATTAGCCTTAAGCCAGGGAGGAATCCATGAGAAATTCACATATCTAGTCCTCAGCATGCCTTCCTAAAGAAAAATTTAAAGGAGAAAGAACATTCACATTCATTTGTCCTGATAAGCTTCACAATAATCTTACCTTAACTCTGTTCTGTACATACTGTATGTGGAATACTACTGATACAACAACATTAACCCCTTGGCGCCGGCGCCTCCCAGCCCTTTGAGGGTTCCAGAAGCCAGGAGGCGGGGCAGGGTTTTAGGATCCCGTGAATGCCATGATTCACTGTCACAGCGGTCACATGATTGGGGAAGGTCCCGATCGAAAGAGGAGATCGGGACCAGGGGCGGACTGACAACTCATGGGGCCCCTGGGCAATAGGGGATCATGGGGCCCCTGTGTCCTTTCCCAAACTCAAAAAACCTATGAAAAAGGTACCAGGGGCATCTCATGGGACCCCCTACTGACCCCGGGCCCTCGCGCAGTGCCCAAGTTTCCAAATGGTCAGTCCGCCCCTGATCGGGACCTTTCTGTGAGTACCAAACGTGTGTGCTGGGAGTGCGCACATATGTTTTTTTTTAATAGAATGCAAATGTGGGCCCAGACGCCGGGAGACCGCACATTTGTGTTTGGCCGGCGCCAAGAGGTTAATAATGTATATGTAAACCCATTCACTAACATCTTATATAAGCAGTAACAAGGTAACTCATTTTACACCTGTGATAAAAATTATAGACCCTTCATTTCTTTGTAAGTGGGCAAAATCTACAGGGGATTAAATAATTATTTTACCCACTGTATGCAGTGTGGGAAACGTTCCCCGCGCCGCACTGAAATCGCACTCCGTTCATACAATCTGCCACAGGTGTCAATGTTAAATTAACGACACCCCAAAAAAGGTCGCAAAAAGCAGTGTGAGGAAAAAAAAAAGCCTGCACCTTTTTCATGCAGGTACAGTGAGAACTGAACCCATACAAAATGAATGGGCTCAAATCGCACTGCAAAGAATTGCATGCAATTAGAACAGGAATGCAGTGTGATTTCCTGCACTGCTATAGTGTGAACCCGGGCACAGGGTTCCTGTTTCACATTCATGCATACTACAGCAATTTAAACAGTCAATAAATCTAATACCATGTCTTTGGAGCCTGTAAGGAAAACGCGGGTATCAAGAGAAAACCTACAGGGAGAACAGGCAAACCACATATAGATAGTATCCTGGATGGGATTCTAACTGAGGACCCTAGAGATGGAGACTCACGGGATAGGAAGACTGTTTATGTAGATAGATAGATAGATAGATAGATAGATAGATAGATAGATAGATAGATAGATAGATAGATCTTCAGATTCTGCATCCTATGTCTTCTTCTTGGCATGCGTCTACTAGTATTGAATAGTAAACATGGTGTGCCTATACAGCTATGCACAGAGTATGGGAAGCAATTAGGGCCAATTCACACCAAGAATTGCAAAGAAACATGCTGTGCATTCCTGTGCAATTCAACAGCAGTTCTGTGCGGTGCAGTTGCAGCCCGTTCGTTCAGAATGAGCTGAAATCGCACCGCACTAAAAGCAGTGAATGCACAACTTTTGCAAACTGCATCGCATGGTAATTTATGGATCCGATGTGGGCAAACGCACTGTGTTTGTGACCTGCATTTGGTGTATCATTACCTTAACCTCCCTGGCGGTATTCCCAAGTGTAGCTCGGGGTAAAGTTTCAGTACCACAAGCGGTAACCTCGAGCTACACTTGGGCTTACCATGCGGCGCTACTCCGGGATCCCTCGAGCACTTACCTTGTCCTTCGCTCCCGCTATGTCCCTCCTGTAGTGTCTCCTGTAATGTCCTCCGGCGAATGCCGTCATCTGTCATCTGGGTTCTGTCCCCTGTGACGTCGGGACGTATGGGGGATGGAACGGCGGGAAATTTGAAAATGACAAAAAGTGACATTCACTAAATACATTAAATCACATAGTAAAACATTACTGTTATCAAAGCATTTCACATACATTTTGTCCCGAGTGCTTTGTCCGGCGCCCTGCCTGCATTTTTACCATTCTTTCTGCCTGGAAACTGAGAAACGTCCATGGCGTCCAAAAAGCGTCCCTTTATGTCAAAATCGGTTTTATACCAGCTAGAGAACAACGATAGTAAATCAGAACCACTTGCAGAATTGAGTGATAATGATTCGTGGGGAAATTCGTCATCAGACACTGAAAACGATTTTGCGACTTTGCTCAGTGATGTGCGAACTTAGCGCTATATTTCAAATTTCAGTGTTTTTGATTTGATATTATTGAATTAAATTTATTATTATATTATTATTTTTATGATTATTTATTATATTATAATTTATGGTTTCGTGTTTCAAATTTTAACATACCCGGGATGTTTACTAGACTCTTGTTCGGACAGATTTCAGTGAGTTATTCCTAACAATTACAGGCCTACAATAAAAAAAATACATATTTCCATTCAAAAAAATGTTACGCTTTGAGCACAGAAATACTGACATAATCAGACCGCTAGGGAGGTTAATATTGACAACCACTGCAGATAACAATCACAGTGCGTTTTGAATGCAGGGTGGGAAACGCGCATGGAATGTGCGTTTTCCACACCGTATTCTGGTGTGAACTAGCCCTTAGACTCTTGTTTTATTGCTGGGCTAGGTTTCCTCTACTACCAGGCCCTTCCAAGGTCAATCACATAATCTACTAAGGCTGCAGTCAGTTGTTCCCTTTATATATTTCTTCCTTTCACAAAAATGGCTTACTGTACCAAGAGGAAGCCTATTTATACCACCACCCTGCCTCTCCTTGCTGCATGTTGTGATAATGTCTGACACAGTAGCATCTCCAGACACATAGCTCAGAATTAAACACACAATGTAAAAGCAGTCACGCAGAGTCATGCACACATTACAATGCTGCTGGCTCCTTCTCTTGAAGTTGTTTAACTCTATGCATGCAGAGAACTCCACAGCATAGGAACAAAAGATCTATTGCTGACCAGTATGAGGAGGCAAAACTAGTGTGGTGGGAAAAATGTCCTATTTTGGGGGCCTAGATGCCATATAATACTATTTTCCTAAGAACTAACCAGCAAATTTGGAAAATAGCCTGACCATCCCTTTCTGACAGTGGGGGCAACAGACAAAAGGCCCTGCAAAGAATTTGCTTGGTTTCCATCTTTTTCCCCAGTTTTTTGGCCAAATGTGAACCTTGGGAGATCTGATGGGCTTTCATAAGTAGGCTACCAGGATGGCGCCAGACTGGGCAACCAGAATGTTGACCAGGGGAGCACAGACTTGATGCCCTTGATGTGCCTCTGTGAGGGTCTCAGAAGAGGAAGCATTGACCGTACATCCTGTGTGGCCACCAGGGCAGAAAATGACAGAAAACCCCTAATGGGCACAGAGAGAGCAATAAATACCTGAGCAAGGTTCTCATCCTTTCCTACTGTTCCAGAAGCAAAATAATGGTTTTAGCTCCATATTCTCATCTATTACTTGACATACCAGGAAACATGTATATGAAGTAGGGAAAAGTAAAGTAATCTAGAATCCAAGCATAGCAAGGACACAGGAAGAAGCTGAAATTCAAGCCAGGCTTAAAGTAGAACTATTGGCAAAACTCTTTTTTCATTTTGGATAGAAGGGTAAGGAAGGGTTATAACCCGTTTTTTTGCCATCTGTGTCCCATTGGTGAGATTTACCTTCACTTCCTGTCCCGTAGCCAAAACAGGAAGTGAGAGAAAATCCCTGCAAATTAAGGGAATTCCTTGGGGAACCAGGTCACCAGAACAAGTGTCCCCATTGGAAGATTTCCCCTATATTACTTTTCTGGGGACAACTCAAAATTTGGGATTTTCTTTTACTTTCAAAGATAATGGTAAACAATAAGAGAGGGAGAATCTCCACAACATGGGCATAGATAACAATTAAAACCTGACAGGTATTCTAATCCAGCTCCAGTATAACCAAAACGTAAAAAAAAGGTTTTGCCTTTAATTATACTTTAACCGCTTTCCTGCCGCCCTATTGCAGATATACTGCTACAAGGAGGCAGGAGTGCGCTAAATCACGTATACATACATGATTTCGCATTTCCGGATAGGGGGCGCGTGCGAGCCGCGTGCGCCCCTACACGGGCCGCAATTCGCGGCCTCAGCTGTCAATCATCGGGGGCCCGGCCGGTGATTACTCGCCGGCACCCAGTGATTGCCGCGTATTACAGGTGGAGGGACAGAACTGTATGTAATACAGTTATCTCCCCTGTCAGCTTCTGCACACTGCTTTGTATGGCTGTGCTTACAGTTGAAAGCACTAACATAGCACACAGTAAAACAGCACACAGCTAACTCTTTGCCCCACATGTTAACCCCTTTCTGCCCAGTGCCATTTGTACAGTGTCCGTGCTTTTTATTACTACTGATCAGGGGCAGACTGACCATTTGGAAACTCGGGCAACGCCCGAGGTCTCGGGGTCAGTAGGGGGTCCCATGAGATGACCTTTTTCATAGGCTTTTTTGAGTTTGAGCAAGGACACAGGGGCCCCATGATCCCCTATTGCCCGGGGGCCCCATGAGTTGTCAGTCCGCCCCTGCTACTGATCACTGTATTGGTGTCACTGGGGGTATCAGTGACACCATGTCAGTTCCCCCCCCAGTGTCAGAATGCCCGCCGCAGTCCCATTATAAATCGCAGCTTGCTATGGGAGCACCCTAGCAGGTGCTCCATTCACACACACACAAAGCTGCAGCAAGGCCGCGACCATCCCTCTCCTGATTGGCTCACTAGCTGTGAGAGTCCCTGGAGAACCGAGGCTCTCATGGATAACGCTGGATTGGAATGGGCTCAGGGGGGATACTACACACAGATGGATTTTTACCTTCATGCATGCAATGCATAAAGGTAAAAAAACCATTGAGCCTTTACAACCACTTTAAGAGCATAATTTGCTAGCATGCACCGCATACCAGCACATTATGAAAGACATACCTGAAAATGAAGCCCTCCAGCAGAGTGCTGTCTTGGCTCCCTAGAGCTTCCATCTTCACCCAGTCTTCCTTCCAAGTTTGTGGGCTGCGACTGTTTCACTGGCCGAGCCGCGATGACGTCACTCCCACACCTGCGGAGCCTTGGCTGCAGCATGCTTTCTCAAAGGACGCTGTCCATTGAGCGTGCAGTGCGCATGTGCTGATGACATCACATGCGCTGCTAAAGTAAATATCCTCGAAACAGTACACGTTTAGGAGATATTTGCTGTACCTACAGGAAAGCCTTATTATAGGATGACCTGTAGGTACAGGAGAAAAGAAAGACTTTACTACCACTTTAAACAAACTGTGGTCACCAACCTACCCCCTAACCAGCTGATTGAACAATGAAGGAACTTGAGGATACTGATGAACTCGTCAGCTCTTTTCTCTTGCCAGTAAACTCCCAAATTAGGTTCAGTAACGCCTGCTGTGTATGGGATTACATAAGGCCAATAAAAAAAAAAGTGGGTACTTATATTAGTTGTGTTTAAAAATACCTTCAGCGGGTTAATAAATAAATAGCTGCATTAAATTGTTTATTTTTTTTTTTTAATAGATGTTTGGCGTTGAACTTTAAGCATTTTTCCCACCCTTATATTGTCCACAAATGGTTCTGTTTCAATAAACAAAACATGTATATTGAAGTAAAATGTTAACTTGAGAAGAAACAATAATCTTGCCTTTATCTGAGCAAACATATTGGTGGCTTTTACTGGAGCAGACTACTTTGAAACTTTACATTGCTGAAACATGAGTCACATCACCACACTGAACACTTGCAGTAATGCCCAGCAAAATAAACTGCTAAAATGCTGAACTAAACATAATGTATGCCGAAATATTTTATGGTGTCAAAAACAAAGCGTAATATTATGTAAAATTTTTAACCATCATATTTTAACCACTTCAGCCCCGGAAGGTTTTCCCCCCTTCCTGAGTAGGCCATTTTTTGCTATTCAGCACTACACTATTTCGACTGGTAATTGCGTGGTCATGCAACGCTGTACCCAAACAAAATTTATGTTCTTTTTTTTTCACAAAAATAGAGCTTTCTCTTTCGGTATTTGATCACTACTGGACTTTTTTATATTTTGGGATCTAAACAAAAAAAGACTGAACATTTTGAAAAAAATGATATTTTCTAATTTTTGTTATAAAAAATATCCAATAAACTCAAATGTAGTCATAAATTTAGGCCAAAATGCATTCTGCTACATGTCTTTGGTAACAAACAAAAAAATTGTGTATATTATTTGGTTTGTATGATAATTATAGTGTCTACAAACTATGTTATATATATTGGAATTTGCACAGCTTTTACTTTCTGCCTGCCTATCAGATTTCCTGAGGTGTTAAAATGCCAGGGCAGTACAAACACCCCCAAATGATCCCTTTTTGGAAAGTAGACACTCAAAGGAATTTGCTGAGACATGTTGAGTCCATGGAAGATTTAAGTTTTGCCACAAATGACAAAAAAAATGCTTTCTTATTTTTAAGTTGTCACTTAATGATCTATTGCTCATTGCATATGCCATGGAAATTATGTGGAATAACACCCCAAAACACATTCTTTTACTTCTCCCCAATATGGGGATCCCCCATGTGAGAGACTTTTTGGCAGCTTTGCCACATACAAGCCCCCAAAATCCAATGACCACCTACAACCCCCCCCCCCCCCCCAAATAACCACTTTTTGGAAAGTAGACACCCCAATAAATATGATAAGAGGCATGGTGAGTATTTTGCAGATATAATTTTGGTCTCTTCTAATCACTTGAAGACCAAGCCTTTTCTGACACTTTTTGTTTCCATGAAAAATTTTTTCTTTTTTTAAAGCAGATGCCCTAGAGAATAAAACAGTGAGTGTTGACATTTTTTATGTCACACAGTATTTGAGTTGTGGATGGCTTTATAGGTTGTTGTAGGTATCTTGAATTTTATTCATTGGCAACCAGTGCAGGGATTGGCAGAGACGGGTGGCAGACACTGAATGGTTGGTAAGGTGGATGAGTCTGGCACAGGGGCAGACTGACCATTTGGAAACTCGGGCACTGTTCGAGGGCCCGGGGTCAGTAGAGGGCCCCATGAGATGCCCCTGGTACCTTTTTCATAGGCTTTTTTGAGTTTGGGCAAGGACACGGGCCCCATGATCCCCTATTGCCCTGGGGCCTTATGAGTTGTCAGTCCGTCCCTGGTCTGGCAGCAGCATTCATGATGGACTGAAGGGGGGCTAACCAATGTAAAAGTAAGCCAGTGAGGGAGTTGCAGTAATCAAGGTGGGAGATGACCAGGGAGTGAGTTAGAAGCTTTGTGATGTCACTGGGTAGGAAGGGGTGTATCTTGGAGATGTTATGGAGGTTGAGGCTGCAAGCTCAGGACAGTGATTGGATGTGGGGCTGAAAAGATAGTTCAGAGTCCAGGATTGCACCTAGAACCTTGGCTTGTGGGGGCAGGTTGGTGGTTGAGTCACTGATTTTGACAGA
This sequence comes from Staurois parvus, assembly GCF_062004578.1. Taxonomy (NCBI): domain Eukaryota; kingdom Metazoa; phylum Chordata; class Amphibia; order Anura; family Ranidae; genus Staurois; species Staurois parvus. The sequence goes on from NW_028318146.1 coordinate 2,075,088, forward strand.
GAAGTCGGGGGAAGGGGCACGTAGGGGAGGAAATATTGAGCTCAGTTTTGGATAGATTGATTTTCAGGAATTGGTGTGACATCCAGTCTGATATGTCTGTTAGTAGATTAGTGATGCATGCTGAGACTGATGGAGTAAGCTGAGGGGTAGAGAGATAGATATGAGTGTCATTGAAAGCCATGGGAGGCGTGGATTGAGAATAGGAGGGGTCCAAGAACAGAACATTGGGGAACCCCACGGAGAAAGGAAGAGGAGAAGAAGTAGAATTGTAAGTAACACTGAAGGTGCGGTGGGATAGCTATGAATGAGAACCAGCGAAGAGTACAGACGCAAAGACCAGCTATGGTTGAGCTGTGCTTTTAATCCTACCAACCACAGGTGAGAGTGGGGTTGATATGCTGAAAACTACATGGAAACCAGCACGTCACACTGTAACCTTTTTGTTCCCCCAAGTTTATTTCTTTACCACAGCTGCATTGCAATGCAGTGTAAAAAAAAGTACTATATTCTGCACATTTTTTTAGCACACACCACTGCAGCCCAGGGGTATTTACTGATCTTACTGTAAACTAGCCAATGCACCTGGTGTGAACAGGCCCTCAACAAAGGTCTAAAAATCAGGTTTTTATTACTTGAGGATTTGTAGAAGGAAAAAAGCCAAAATTATTTTTATAGCCCATAAAGTTTATTGGTTAAAATGTTTGTGGAAAACAGCCATTGCGCTTCAAGGGGAACTCCTTCATCAGGGCCAAGAAACTTTGTGAACTGGGGAGAATCTGGATGGAGCATTAGTATCTTGCCATTGGAATTAGACCAAGGGTATAGAGCTTTCTCAGTATCTAGTAATGCAGGCTCCACATGCAACTTCCACCATCTGTAGATGCATAAGAACCCACCACATGGGTTTGCTTTGTGCACATGCGCTGCAGTGGGTTGATGTAGCACATCAGGGTTTTTACTTTTCTAACTTTATTTAAAATTAACAAAAAAAATTGAATTTAACTCTATGCACAACAGTGTGTTATGAAGTGCTGCTGTGCATTGTAACACATTTTTGTGCACCAACGCATTTGTATAGGGGTAAAGGGTTCTGCATACTGAGGTTTTCTACCTATTTTCTATGTATTTATTTTTTCTATAGGCTCAACTAGATGAACTTACTAACTCTGGAACTATTTTTTATTAATATATAGTGGCACGCAAAAACAAACCCTGTAAGTGAACAAAAAAGTGCATGTGAACACACATACAAAAATTGCACTTAAGGCTACGTTCACACTAGCTTTGTGAACAGGCGTCAGACGGGCCTTTCGGAAGCGTTTTTAATGCTTCTCAAATGCCTATGAAAATTCTGCACATGGCAGCACACAGTGCTGTTCACACTGAAGCGTTAGCGTCGCGGCAAAAATGATGCCTCGTGTCGAGTCAGGAGGAGTTGAAGCCTCCGATTCAAGTCTATGGTGCCGCTCCTCAAAAGCCTGGCAGGTGTTTGCGAGGCGTTTGTGGAGCATTAATACCATTTAACTTCATTATAGGCATTTGTGGTGCGGTTTTAACTCTTGGCAAATGCCTATCAACCGCCTCAAAACCACGCATAGGGCATTTGGGGAGTGTTAAAAACGCTTCCCAAATGCCTAACACCTGTCAAACGCTATAGGGGGCGTTTGACAAGCGTTAGAAATAAAGTCAAGTGTGAACGAGCCCTTAGGGTGTGCTTTTTGTCCACGCCTCGAAGGGGTAGGACCCTACTCTGCACCCCCAGGGCACAAGGCTGATGGGAATAAGGTTCGACCATGGTCCACTTAGCAAAAAGGCCTGGCGGACCCCTCTCCTTATGGTCAGCCAAAGCCGGCCAACGAGTACTAGGTGAGGGGCTCCCCCAAAGAGAGACCCCCCCCAGGTTCAGGGGAGGAAGGAACCTGATGGCCACACATCCTCCCCCTAGAGTTCAGGGTAGGCCTGAGGACCCACACCCTCCATCCAGTGAAAAAAAATGTGCACAGGGCGCAAAGAAAATAATTGTTCTTGCAGCGTCCTTGTGTTGAATCTGCATTGATCAATGGCAGCTGGTGTGAACAGGCCCTTATATTATGCTACAATATAAATAATGTAACAACAATTATGTAACAAAATAATGTTCCGTCCTCACTGGTCTACCGTTACACAGGCTATACCCCCTTCAGTCTATTATGAATGCTGCTGCTAGACTCATAAACCTTACCAACCGATCAGCGACTGCTGCCCCACTCTGCCAATCGCTCCACTGGCTTCCACTAACCCAGCGTATAAAATTCAAAATACTAACCACAGCTTACAAAGCCATCCACAACACTGCCCCTAGCTACATCACCGACCTCATCCACAGATATCGCCCAAATCGACCACTCCGCTCCTCCCATGATATCCTTCTCTCTAGCTCCCTCATCACCTCCTCCCACACTCGCCTCCAGGACTTCTCCAGAGCCTCTCCCATCCTCTGGAACTCCCTACCACAGCATGTCCGGTCAGCCCCCACCCTGTCTGCCTTTAGGCGATCTTTGAAAACTCACTTCTTCAGGGAAGCCTACCCCACCTCCACCTAAGAACTGTACTTGAATCACCTTCACCAGATCATCCCCCTCAGCTATCACCTTTTGTATCACTTCCCCCTTCCTTTAGATTGTAAGCTCCAGGAGCCGGGCCCTCACATTCCTTCTGTACTGAATTGTATTGTAATTGTACTGTCTCCCTTAAATTGTAAAGCGCTGCGCAAACTTTTGGCGCTATATAAATCCTGTATTATAATAATATAATAATAACAACAACAATATATGCAAAAACAAATGGCATCAAATTGCTGGATTGGCTGACCTTTCCTCTAAATCATATTTTAAAAAGGTGCTTTTGTATAATTTTTTTTTTTCTTTCAGAAAAGTCAATGTTGCTTGGCAAATAATTGCACAGCTACGCCTTCCACTTGTTTCCCACCCCAGATCTTTTATCTGGTACGTACACATTTGGTTATGAGACTTTGCTGATAAACAATAAGAGTAAATAGAGAAGAGTGACGAAAACCTTTCCTGTTCACAGCCCTCTCTTTATTTGAACAAGCTGTCTGAATGGTGGAGATATTTTCTCCCTTTAACTCTGAGCAGTCATTTGTAAGTGGCACAGCTCCTTGAACAGGCAGGTATGCTCACTTTCATTGCGCACATTCCTCTGTCTGATCTTCCCACGGATGGGATTGCAGTACAAGCTGCTGCCACCTGTTGGAAGACAGAGGAAGTGAAACAAAGGGACCATGTGAACTTGTTACAGCAGAAGAGACACATTGAAGAATGCGTGGAATGTTCAGTACTCCTGTAATGACTGGGATAGTGAAACCTCCATGGCAAGAGGGAATGGTGACCACACGGCACAGGACCTTCAATTATTGGACGCTGCCTGTGCTGACCATATACTTAGTAACACGCATCGCTTCTCAAACCTATTACTTTATGCCGGGATGCCATGTGTTGCACACATCAGAGTTAGTCCTGAGTTTTGCAAATGTGTCCCTTTAAATAATTTCTGAAGTTTTTTTTAAGGTGTTTATTTGCATTTTACATATTTTATTATTATTATACAGGATTTATATAGCACCAACAGTTTGCTCAGCGCTTTACAATATAACTGGAGACAATACAGCAACAATACAGTTCAATACAAGAGGGAAAGGAGGGCCCTGCTCCTTGGAGCTTACAATCTAAGAGGGAGGGGCTGGTGGTACAAAAGGTAATAACTGTGGGGGATGGACTGGTAGGAGGAGTAGAAGATTCCATTATTAGCTGAGGGCAGGATAGGCTTCCCTGAAGAGATTTTCAGAGGTCGCCTAAAAGTGAGCAGAGTAGGCGATAGTCTGATAAATTGGGGTAGAGAGTTCCAGAGGATGGGGGAAGCTCTGCAGAAGTCCTGGAGATGAGCATGGGAGGAGGAGACAAGGGAGCACTTAAAGCCAAACTCCAGGCTGAAGAAGAAAAAAACTACCCTAGCAATGCTTCCCCCCCTAACCATGCTAATTTTTCCCTGGAGGATAAAGGAATAAGAAGTAATAGTTATCTCCAGCAGTGTCCTTCCAGCGGTGTGACTGGTTCCCCTGCACTCTCTTCTCTGAGGTGGTCCCAGCCGCGGTTGCACTCCTGCATTCTCTGTTTGCCCTGCATTGTAGTTGATGATACCAAGGGACCACCAGACCAGAGCCAGACCAGACCAGAGCACCAGGAGGGGAAAAGATAAGAGCATCAAAGCAGGCTGGAGCAAGGGTAAGGTAAGTGATACAGCCTTTTCAACTACCCTAGAAGTAACAAATATTTAACCCTTGCAAGGCAGGGGGTAACACTTCAAGGGTTTTTTTTTTTTTTTTGTTCCAGTCCAGAGTTGTGCTTTAAAGTGATTGTAAACTCTCACATATACCCAGTAAAGTGACTGGCCTGAGGTGATAGAGATAAAACAAATCCTCCTACAAATGGTTGTACCTGTTTATCTACGGCCGTCTGTCACCTACATCCATTCAAACTGCAGAATTTACACAGGATCTCTCAGCTCTGTTGGCGAGATGAATTTACAATGAGTGAGGAGAGCTCTGAGAGCTGATTGGAGGGGAGGGACATGCCCCCCCCATTCACACAGGACAGGGGAACAGAGGTGAGGCTGTCAATTACAGACTATGCACCCCACCTCCACCCTCACCATTTGTCTCTTAATATCAGGAAAACTTGTCAGAAGTGATTCATGCTAATAGCAGAGGAATGAGGAAGCAGACAAAAATGACACTTAGTGCAGGGATCTCCAAACATTCCAAGCAAAGGACCAGTTTACTATTCAGGCTTTAAGAGGGCCAGACTGTGGCCAGTGGGAGTAGAAAATGCCCTGGTATCAGTGCCCAATCATTGGTTTTCAAAGGGAGGAATAGGCAGGCCATAGATGGGCCGTTTATCAGCCGAATTGTCGGCCCATAAACGAAAAATCGGTCGTTGCTTCCATGGATGCTGACACCAATGCTTACAAAAAACGGCCGTTTTTCGTGGATTTTCAAGCATGACCGATAAAAAGAAATGAGAAGATCCGCGAAAAACGGCCGACGGCATTGCCCCACTGACGGTGTGAATATCGGCCAATTTTTCGTTTGGACGAAAATTCGGCCGATAAACGACCCTTCTATGGCCTGCAATAGTTTCACATTGTTGATATCAGTGAGATAATGGCCAGTGGGAGTAGAAAATGCCCCGGTATCAGTGTCCAATCATTTGTTTTAAAGGGAGGAATAGTGTCACACTGTTGATATCCGTGAGATAAATAGTGCCCCATTGATGGTGTAATTAGAGTAATGGTGCCCCAACATTGGCATCATCAGTTGGCGGAATAGTGGCCCAAGGGCCAGATAAGGGCAAGCAAAGGGTCACATCTGGACCCTGGGCCACAATTTGAAGACCACTGCTATAGAGGGATATGCTTTGCTCATATTTCACATCTGAGGTAAAGTACAAAAATGAACACATAAACCATCATGTGCAAGAAAACAAACAAAAAAAAAAAAATAAATCACTGACTGTGCAGAGAAAAAAAGGAACTAAAAACCATTGCTTACAACATACTATACGCATCCATACAAACATGCATACAACATTCATGCATTGCTCTCCCCTTCTGTCAAACATACAGCACAAATCAATTATTTAGATTGCAGGAATTGGGACAGTACAGTAAGTACAGAGGTCTTGGACAGTGTAGCAGAAGATAGAGAGTAGGGCAAGGGTGCAAAGTTTTTTTTAAACTCATTAGGGTATGGTCTGTCCACCTATGTTCTTGTGTAGTTCCATTCATTGTAGGACGTTCCATTCACGTGTGGAACACACATGGGTTGCAGGATTGACATTTTTCCAGTTAAGTAGAGTGACTTTCCTAGCTTGAAAGAAAATCAACCGAAACATGGAGCATGTATGAACAAGAGGTACAATGTTAGTGAGGATGCCTTAAGCTGACCACACACTGTAAAGATTTCTCTGGTTTCCCCCATCCATGCTAAACAACATGAATGGACAAACCCAGGGGCAGACTGACAACTCATGGGGCCCCCGGGCAATAGGGGATCATGGGGCCACTGTGTCCTTGCCCAAATTAAAAAAAGCCTATGAAAAAGGTACCAGGGGCATCTCATGGGGCCCCCTACTGACCCCGGGCCCTCGGGCAGTGTCCGAGTTTCCAAATGGTCAGTCTGCCCCTGGACAAACCACTCCTGCTGGTCATTGTATTCTGTCAGCCAGCTCCCGTGGCTGTCAGAATATCCAAACAGTTTCTGTATATGAAAGGCTGCAGCCACTGTCTGACAAAATTATTTTCCAGCTGGCTACTTCATTTCGATGTTGGGCTGGAAGGTGGTGAAAGGGCCACCAATGACTCAAATGTCTGTCAGTTCATCAGGAACCAGATGAAATTCTCTCCGTGTATGAGCAGCTTTAGACCACGTTAAAGCAGAGTTCCACTCACTCTGTAAAAAAATAAAAGTCAGCAGCTACAAAAACTGCAGCTGCTGACTTTTAAAAAACAGCCACTTACCTGTCCCACGATCCCGCGTTGCCCCCGCCGCAGCCCGTTTCACCGGCTGTCCTGTATTCCAGGCGCCGGCATCTTCAGTGTGGGCACCCAGCTTTGACAGCTTGCGGCTTCACAGCCAGGTGCCCACTGCGCATGCGCGAGTAGCGCTGCGCTTCGCTTCATGAATGGCCCCGTCGTCTTCTGGGACCTGTCATGTGTCCCACAAGACTTCGGGGAGGACAACTTCCACTTCTGATCGCCTAGGCGATCACAGCAGAAGTGGGAGTGGGTACCTGTCAAATTTGGGTACCCGTCCCCCCCACTCCCCAAAGGTGCCAATCCTTGATGGGGATCGGGGGACCAATCTTTAAAGCGGAACTTCCCCTTTTGGGTGGAACTCTGCTTTAACACCTGTTCTATTGCATGGCAAGTGGAATCCTGCTATTGTCTATGAGATCCGTTCACACCGATGCAACGTGATTCCTTACGACATGGAGAAGGGTGCAGGAACTTCTTTTGGTCTGAAAAAACTGTGTGCCCCACAGATTTAAATAGAACACATGAAAAATCACACAAAAACACATGATAAATACTGTATATATACTATATATACCGTAGGTTCACTTTTAAACTGCTGCTTTTAATTATTACCTGTTTATATTTTGGGGATTTATTCATTAAACTTGATTTAACCACTTGCCCGCCAGAGGATTTACCCCATTTCCTGACTAGGCCATTTTTTGCAATACGGCGCTGCGTTACTTTGACTGACAATTGAGCAGTCATGCAACTCTGCACCCAAATGTAATTTATATCCTGTTTTTCCCACAAATAGAGCTTTCTTTTGGTGATATTTGATCGCCTGTGCGTTTTTTATTTTTTGCACTATAAAAAGAAAAAAAGCCGACAATTTTGAGAAAAAAAACAATATTTTTTACTTTTTGCTATTAAACATGTCCAGTGAAAAAAATTTAAAAAATCTAATTTCATCATAAATTTAGGCCAAAATGTATTCTGCTACATGTCTTTGCTAAAAAAAAATCCCAATATGTGTAAATTAATTGGTTTACGTGAAAGTTATAGTGTTTACAAATGGTGGTATATATACTGGGTTTCTATTTTGGGTTTTTTTACTAGTAATGGCAGCGATCAGCAAATATATATATATATATATATGCAGCAGGCATTTTGACACTGGGAGAGGGAACTGACTTGGTGTCACTGACATCCCCAGTGACACCAATAAAGTGATCAGTGCTAATAAAAAGCACTGACACTGTACTAATGGCACTGGGCAGGAAGGGGTTAACATGTGGTCCGATCAAAGGGTTAAATGTATGCTGTTTTACTGTGTGCTTCACTGTATGCACACTTTTTTGCATGGCTCCGCTATGCAGAGCCATGCAAAACAGTGTGCAGGATCTGACAGGGGAGAGAACTGTATTGTTTACATACAGTTCTCTCCCTCCTTCTGTAATGCTCCTCAATCACCAGGTTTCAGCAAGTAATCACTGGCCAAGGCCGCGAATAGGGCGTGTGTAGCTCGCGTGCGCCCCCTACCCGGAAATGCAAAATCACGTATATATACACGTGAATTTGCGCAACCCTGCCACCTTGTAGCACTCTATCCGCTATAGGGTGCTGGGAAAGTGGTTAAACTTGCAATAAAAACTGTAATTGCAATATTAATTGTAAATAATACCTAATTATTAATCTTCTCTGATACAGTGTCACAATTCTACAGGGCCATATAGAAAAGTATTCTTGTAAAAATGTGAACATTAAGGAAACACAGCAAGTCCAAAAGTAAATATAAGATCAGTGAACATACTTCAAGTTCTCCCTTCAAAGAATTTCCACGGGTGCTTTCCTGTAAGCCAGCATACAGTACACTGCAAGAGGGCTAAACATAGCTATACGGCCTAAATGTTATTTTACTGGATTGATTGCCACTCCGGTACATTTTAAATGCTGGTAATAAACATTCATTTGAAAAACTCAGAAAATGAAAGAATTTGCAGGCTCATGAAGGGCATTCCCAGTGACCCTGTGTGGTTGTTCAGGCACTTATTGTTATACGGTGACAATGTTGTGCCTCGTCTACTAATTGCTCTCCTGCGTTGTCACCTTGTCATATGCCCTCTCCAATGGAGCCTTTAAAGGATAAGTTCACCTTTCAGAACAAGTTACGTGTTCCAACCATATTTAGAGTGGACCATGTAACATGTTCCAGGCAGCTGCAGCCTCCCCCCCCCCTCCCTATGACAGGGAGCGGGGGGATCTTTTTCCTACACCCACTGCCACTATGTGAAAAAAAGAAGCCATTCGGGGCTCTGTCCTCATGGCCATGTCATTCATTCACAGTTTCCTGTGAATGCACAAACTACAACTACCTTCAGCCTTTGTGGCAGACAGCTTGTAGCACTGAATGCATTGCGGGGTCGCTGATGAGCAGCCGTAGGCTCAGTTCACACTAGTTTTGTCAGCAGGTATCAGACAGGCGTTTGGGAAGGGTTTTTAACGCTTCTCAAACGCCTATGAAAATTCTGCACATGGCAGCACACAGTGTTGTTAACACTGAAGCATTAGTGTCGCGTCACGTTGTGTTGCGGCAAAACTGACGCCTCGTGTCGAGTCAGGAGGAGTTGAAACCTTTCATTAAAGTCTATGGTGCCGCTCCGCAAACGCCTGGTGCGGTTGTGAGGTGGTTGCAGAGCGTTAATACCATTAAACTTCATTATAGGCGTTTCTGGTGCGGTTTTAACGCTTGACAAATGCCTATCAACCGATTCAGAACCACACATGGGGCGTTTGGGGAACGTTTTGGGGAGCGTTTGAGGAGCGTTAAAAACGTTTCCCAATCGCCTGTCAAACGCTATAGGGGCGTTTGGCAAGCGTTAGAAATAAAGTCAAGTGTGAATGAGCCCTTATAGTTCATTCACAAGCCCTGCAGCTTGTAAACAGTCAGCCTGTACGCAGGTATGGGCTGAAAGCTGCACAGCTTGGCTGCAGGAATCTGGCATTGCACCCCCGATCCACTGATCATGGGTGCGATACTTTCCAGGCTTCTTAGGGAAAAAAAATAATAACTGCACGTTTTTTTTTTCCCAAAAGGTGAACTTATCCTTTAAGCAGACACGCCAAGGTTCACTGTGCAGGAATGTTCTGCTATTGTCACCAATGGAAAGCCCGCTGTAAGCAATGACATGCAGCTACCACTGGAGCACGTGAATGTAGACAGGACATGAATGAAAAGAGGCTGCAAAAAGATCAGAAGCACTGAGATGAAAAACAAACATATAAGGGTGAAAACTGTATTTTATGAATGCTAATGCTTTAGCAAGCCAATTGTCTTCCAGGTAGGGTTTTTACCCAATTTAAAGCCGAACTCCAGGCACATATAAAAGACAAGAGTGAATGCAGCTATATATAGGGCAGCACAGTGGCTAAATGGTTATCAATTCTGCCTGGCAGTACTAGGATTGTTAGTTTGAATCACCACGGCACCACCTGCCTGGGGTTTGCATGTTCTCCCTGTGCCTGCGTGGGTTTCCTCTGGGTACTCTGGCTTCCTTCCACACTCCAAAAGTTAAAAAAAAATGTAGGTAGGTTAATGCAGCCACCATTTTTTAGAATTGGTGATATATTACATTTTTGCTCTTGGGTTCAGATGTAGGTTAATTGGCTCCTGTCTAACTTGTCCCTAGTATGTGTATGGATGTAAGTTAGGGACCTTAGATTGTACCCTCCTTGAGGGTTAGGGACTGGTGTGAATGTACAATATATATATGTAAAGCACTGCATAAATTGATGGCACTATATAAGTACCTGTAGTAATAATAACATGCACATTAATAAAGCATTAAAATAAAAAGAAACTAGTGAGAGTACTTACATTTGACAAGGCATCTGCACCTTGTAGCCTCCTACATAGCAGCACTCAGACTGGGAGAGCATGGGGCAGGTATGGGAACCAGTTAGGTGTTCTGAATGCAAATGTCATGACAAGGAGCATCCTGAGGAAGGAGTAGAGTGATGACCTCATCAGTCTCCTTCTGCTCCATCACTGATGAATAAGCAGGCCCTAGGTGCGCTTCACAACTTATACGATTGGTAACTGTAACGGAGAAAGTGGAGTTATGTGCCTGTTTGGCAGGGCTGTGTAAATCTCAGGACTGGATAGACAGATATGCAAATCTTTTGGTCAGATAAAACAACTTCCTTTATATGTATTTCACCTGTGTATTTAGCGGTTTGCCTGGAGTTCAGCTTTAAGCTTCGAGCAGATAACCCAAGAATTCCAGCTCCATCCCATATTCAAAAATGTACACCAAGCAAACTGAAACCATGCTAAATGGTTAGCACTTCCGCCTTGCAGTGCTAGGGTCGTTGGTTCGAATCCCAGCCATGGCACCTCCTGCCTGGAGTTTGCATGTTCTCCCTGTGCCTGCGTGGGTTTCCTCCCACACTCTAAAGACATGCTGGTAGGTTCATTGGATCCTGTCTAAATTGGCCCTGGTATGTGTATGTATTAATGTAAGTTAGGGACCTTAGATTGTACGCCCCTTGAGGGTTAGGGACTGATGTGAATATACAATATATAAGTAAAGCGCTGCGTAAATTGACGGCGCTATATAAGTACCTGAAATAAATAATCCGCTCAGCAACACCGAGGGCAGCAAAGCCATAGCTTAAGGGCCATAGGAACGAAGGACCACAAGATTGGCAGCAGCTGTTTTTTGTACTACAAAAGTTGAACATTAAACAGACAAAACCAGAAGCCATAAGCATGCCACACGCACCACTAAAAGGTATGATCAAGGTCGGCATGCTGCTGAAAAAGCAGTGAGAAGACAGGAGAACCTAAGGGCAGCAAGTTGTAGCAAGAATAGTGAGAATCCAAGGTCAGTGCCTGCAGCACATAGCATGGCCAAACCCTCGGTAAGAATCCTGCCACAAAGCAGGAAACAGAGTGAGAAGACTCAACTGACACGCTGGAGAAGCTGCTATACACCTGCAGTAAATAGTTCACTCTTTAATGACATTACACAATGGTGGTACCATAAAAAGGTCGATCAAGGAAATTTAATGGGAAGTGCCGGAACTCCTCTTTTCCAGAACTGGCCTTTGAAGGCACAAGAAAGCCTTAAATATAGGGTAGCGTATATTACGGACCTAATAAATAACAGTTACAAATAAGAATGTAAAAGTGGCCTGACCTGTACAAAACTTGAGGCACTTGACATTTATGTTTGCTATGTTATTGCATAGTGTTGTATGCGGATTTTGGTCAGGTCACTAGCTGCATGGAGTTTGCATGTTATCCCTTGGTGTTGCTTGGGTTTCCCTTGAGTACTCTATCTATGCAGTTTTAAAAGTGGTTCTAAAGGAAGAACATTTTTTTTACCTATCGTAAGCCAGTGCTGTGCCCATATGCAGCAGTGCTGGTCTGTGTCCCTCTCCTCACAGGACACAGAGGCAGCCATTGCTGCTGTCATTTAAATCCTGTGAATGGGGAGTGTGAAGAGGGGCTCAGCCACCCAGTGTGTGTCAATAGATGCACACGGCCTGGCTTGGGAGTGAGTCCACAAGTGTGCCCCCATGGTGGCACACAGAGAAGAGGAGAAGCCAAGAGTGCCCACTGTGTGTCAATGGATGCACACAGCCTGGCTTGGGAGTGAGTCTGCAAGTGTGCCCACATGTGGCACACAGAGAAGAGGAGAAGCTAAAAGTGCCCAGTGTGTGTCAATAGATGCACACGGCCTGGCTTGGGAGTCAGTCCACAAGTGTGCCCCCATGGTGGCACACCGAGAAGAGGAGAAGCCAAGGGTACCCAGTGTGTGTCCATGGATGCACACAGCCTGGCTTGGGAGTGAGTCCGCAAGTGTGCCCCCACGGTGGCACACAGAGAAGAAGAAAAGCCAAGAGTGCCAAGTGTGTGTCAATGGATGCACACAGCCTGGTTTGGGAGTGAGTCTGCATGTGTGCCCCCATGGTGGCACACAGAGAAGAGGAGAAGCCAAGAGTGCCCAGTGTGTGTCAATGGATGCACACGGCCTGGCTTGGGAGTGAGTCCACAAGTGTGCCCCCATGGTGGCACACAGAGAAGAGGAGAAGTCAAGAGTGCCCAGTGTGTGTCAATGGATGCACACAGCCTGGTTTGGGAGTGAGCCCACAAGTGTGCCCCCATGGTGGCACACAGAGAAGAGGAGAAGCCAAGAGTGCCCAGTGTGTGTCAATGGATGCACACGGCCTGGCTTGGGAGTGAGTCCGCAAGTGTGCCCCTATGGTGGCACACAGAGAAGAGGAGAAGCCAAGAGTGCCCAGATTGTCTATGGATGCACACAGCCTGGTTTGGGAGTGAGTCTGCATGTGTGCCCCCATGGTGGCACACAGAGAAGAGAAGCCAAGAGTGCCCAGTGTGTGTCAATGGATGCACACGGCCTGGCTTGGGAGTGAGTCCGCAAGTGTGCCCCCATGGTGGCACACAGAGAAGAGGAGAAGCCAAGAGTGCCCAGTGTGCGTCAATGCATGCACACAGCCTGGTTTGGGAGTGAGCCCACAAGTGTGCCCCCATGGTGGCACACAGAGAAGAGGAGAAGCCAAGAGTGCCCAGTGTGTGTCAATGGATGCACACGGCCTGGCTTGGGAGTGAGTGTGCAAGTGTGCACCCATGGTGGCACACAGAGAAGAGAAGCCAAGAGTGCCAGCGGGGGGACCCCAAAAGAGGATGTTCTGGGCCACTCTGTGCAATGCTATTGTACAAGTTAGTATAACATGTTTATTACATAAGGTGCAAATGCCTCCACGCTAAATGGGTTATGTGTGATCCATGAAAAAAATAAAATAAAACCGCAGATCGCGTTGCAGTGTATCAAATAAAATAAAACCACAGATTGCGTTGAAGCCAAGAGTGCCAGCGTGGGACCCCAAAAGAGGAGGTTCTGGGCCACTCCGTGCAATACTATTGTACAAAGTAGGTAAGTATAACATGGTTATTACATAAGGTGCAAATAACTCCGTGCCAAATGGGTTACATGTGATTCATGAAAAAAATTAAATAAAACCACAGATCGCCTTGCAGCGTAACGTCCAGTTCCTGACATCACATCCGGTTTCCACACAGCCACGTACCGACGCATTTCATCATTTCTGACTTTGTCACAGGGGTCACAGAAGTCGGAAGTGACTAAACCTGCCAGGACATGGCTGTGCGGCGACCGGATGGGACGCCAGGACCAGAACCAGAAGTTACGCGGCAACGCGATCCCAGAGGTCCGGCGGTGGTGAAATAGTTTAGCATATTACCACACCTTATGGCTGTCCATATAAGTCTGAGATGAGCATTTTCATTTATTTTACCATGTGAGTGGCATTTCACTTTTAAAAAAAGTATTTTGTACTGGTTACTGCAACCTTGGAGGTTTATTTTTTATTTTTCTATGGTGATGATACCTGGTGGAGTGGAGTGAGAAATACAGAGATTATTCATCAGTAAGCAGATGTGGAGCTCTTAAAGCGAACCATGCACCACCGTGAGGTGAATACTTTACATAACATGTTTATTATTTTAATAAATAAAATTACCCTTTACAAACCCTTTCATTTTTATTTAATTAGTAGTTATTATTTGTGGTTATTCATTTTCTCACACTTGCTGGCTTGAGTTTATTGCTTTAATGAAAAATTACTGCATATATTGGTATCTTCAGGTCATATTTTTAAACTGCATGGAGTTTGCATGAACTCCCTGAATTTGTGTTGGGTTCCTCTGGGTAATCCGGTGTTCTCCCACACTCCGAAGACATGCTGAAGTATTAGTTGTCTCCTGTTTAAATTGGCCCTAGTAATTGTGTACAAATTGGCTATGCACATGTGTTATTATTTTCTGGTGGCCATTCCCAAGTGGAACAATTGGGGAGGGTTGAGGAAAGACCCCACAACCTATTTCATAAAAACATTGCCATGAAAATCCTATGGAAAAAGCAGCACAGTGGCTAAGTGATTAGCACTTCTGCCTAGTGGCACTAGGGTCGTCAGTTTAAATCCCAGCCACAGCACTACCTGCCTGGAGTTTGCATGTTCTCCCTGTGCCTGCGTGGGTTGACTCTAGGTGCTTTGGTAATGAAGAGATTTATACCTTGTATTTGGTGGGATTTTTAAGGAAACAAAATATATAAGTCAGGCAATTTTTTAAAAAGAAGATTTGACATTTTATTTAACACATCAGTACATATTTCCCCCATAGAATATAACAATTCTTGAAAGCATACTTGCTTGACAATATTAGTAATTATTGCTTAGGAAGAGCAGGGCCCTCGAACCCCTCGTGTATTGTATTGTTACTGTCTTGTCTCATGTTCTGTCCCCCCTTGCTACTGTACAGCGCTGAGCAAACCCTTTGGCGCTATATAAATACTGTATAATAATAATAATAATAGGAAAATTAGGGATATCTCTTGAAGCTGATATTCATCTTGCAACCTCATTTAATCTCCAACCACGGAAAGGCTTCTTCACAGTAAGAGCTGTGAAAATGTGGAATAGACTCCCTCAAGAGTTGGTTCTGGCCAGCTCAGTGGATTGCTTTAAAAAAGTCCTGGATTCTTTCCTAGATACACAGAATATAACTGGATACTAACATTTATAGGTAAAGTTGATCCAAGGAATATCCGATTGCCTCTCGGGGGATCAGGAAGGAATTGTTTTCCCAGCAGGAGCAAATTGGATCATGCTTTGCTCGGTTTTTTTTACCTTCCTCTGGATCAACTGTGGGGATAGAATTATCACTTTTTTTTTTTTTTTAATTTAATGGTTGAATTGGATGGACTTTTGTTTTTTTTCAGCCAGATTAACTATATTTGAGGGAACTACAAGTGCATTCAGTCGTGTACTCCGGTTTCCTCCCACTCTCCAAAGACATGCTGGTAGGTTAATTGGATCCTGTCTAAATTGGCCCTAGTATGTGTATGTATGAATGTGAGTTAGGGACCTTAGATTGTACACCCCTTGAGGGTTAGGGACTGATGTGAATGTACAATATATATGTAAAGTGCTACGTAGATTGACGCCGCTATATAAGTACCTGAAATAAATAAATAAATAACATCTAACGTGTTTCACATACTTTAGTGCAGATTCTTCCACAGGGAAGGGATACCGCTCTAAAACAACAATTATCAATAATTACACTGTTTGTGCATACTATTTCTGATCCAGGAATTGGAAAACCAACTTGACAAGTTTTACATACCACAAAAAAACGATCAAACTGAGAATGCTTTGCTGTGTTTTGGAGAATGAGGTACTTTGGTTTCCTCCCTCACTCCCAAAGACATGCCGATAGATTAACTGGCCCTTGTCTAAACTGACCCTAGTATATGTATGAATGTGAGATAGAATCCTTAGATAGTAAGCTCTTTGAGGGCAGGGAAAGGCTTTTACGTCCGGAGAGCTGGCTCATAGAATCACAGAGAGTCCAAAATGACTGTACAGATATATACATACACGCATTGTATGCTGATATCAAACATGCACAGGGGTTGGACACATCCGCCAGATGCAACACCCAGTGCTTCTAGGCCACAACCAACTTGTCAAACATTCCTGACAAGGGCAGCGAGCAAAATGATTGAGTGCCAAAGTGTCAGAGCTAGAAGAGGGAACACAGCTCACTAACTGCTTGTGTTTATTGAACGACATGGCTCCAAACTTCCTTTCAGAGTTGAAACGTAGGGGGATGGACTGGTAGACATGAGGGATGCACATCAGTTTTGAAGCGTATTTGCACATTTAAGTTAAAGCAGGGGCAGACTGACCATTTGGAAACTCGGCCAGTGCCCGAGGGCCCGGGGTCAGTAGGGGGCCCCATGAGATGCCCCTGGTACCTTTTTCATAGGCATTTTTGAGTTTGGGCAAGGACACAGGGGCCCCATGATCCCCTATTGCCCGGGGGCCCCATGAGTTGTCAGTCCGCCCCTAGGTTAAAGTGAACTGATCCTTGTTATCTAGTTTCTGTGATGTAGGTGGGAATTGGAATATGAGTTTTATTTATTTATTCTTTTTATTTCAGCTACTTTTATAGCGCCGTCTATTTACACAACGCTTTATTATTATTATTATTATTATTATACAGGATTTATATAGCGCCAACAGTTTGCTCAGCGCTTTACATTATAGTGGGAGACAATACAGTAACAATACAAGAGGGATTTGAGGGCCCTGCTCTCTGGAGCTTACAATCTAGGAGGGAGGGGCTAGCGGTACAATAGGTAAAACTGTGGGGGATTGAGTGGTTGGAAGAGTAGAGGATTCCAGTATTAGCAAAGGGCGGGATAGGCTTCCCTGAAGAGAAAGGTTTTCAATGATCGCCTAAAGGTAAGTAGAGTAGGTGACAGTCTGATAGATTGGGGTAGGGAGTTCCAGAGGATGGGTGAAGCCCTGGAGAAGTCTTGGAGACGAGCTTGGGAGGAGGAGATATGGGAGCTAGAGAGTAGGAGGTCTTGCGAGGAGTGGAGTGTACGGTTTGGGTGATATTTACATATAGCTTGTACATTCACATCAGTCCCTAACCCTCAAGGGGCACACAATCTACAGTCCCTAACTCCCATTCATATATACACATACTAGGGCCAATTTAGACAGGATCCAATTAACCTACATCTGAACCCAAGAGCAAAAATTTAATATATCACCAATTCTAAGACATGGTGGCTGCATTAGTTTTCATTTTTCAAGCTAGGAAAATTTTCTACAAGTGCCAGAAATGCCCTAACCCATAGTGTCCTTGTCAGTTCTCATGACTTGAACTTAACCTCTTGGCGCCGGTGCCTCCTGGCCCTTTAAGAGTTTCAGAAGCCAGGGGGCAGGGTTTTAGGGTCATGTGACTGCCGTGATTCGCCGTCACATGATCAGAAAACGTCCCGATTGAAAGGGGAGATCGGGACCTTTCCAGGAGTAGCGGACATATGTGCTGGGAGCACACAGGGGCGTGCGCTCTCAGCACATATGTATTTTCTAATTGCACGCAAATATGTGGCAGCTCGGTGTCAAGGTCCAGACGCCAAGAGGCCACATATTTGCATTCGATCGGCGTCAAGGGGTTAAAGAATAACTAAAGGCAAAACTTTTTGAATTTTGCAGAGTGGAGAGGGATTAGAACCCCTGTCATTTTGTATTGCTGTCTGTGCCCCCGTTAAGGAGATTCACCCTCTCAGTTTGTCCTGTTTACCATTATCATCAAAAGTGAAAGTAAAAGAACAGTAATTAAGGGGAAATATTCCAATGGGGACACTAGTTCTGGTGACCAAGGGGGGCCCAAGGGATTTCCCTAATTTGCAGGGATTTATTCTCACTTTCTGTTTTGGTTAAGGGACAGGAAGTGAAGGCAAATCTCCCCAATGGGATACAAATGACAACAAAAAAAACTGACAGGGGTTATAATCCTTCCTTGCTCTGTCCAAAATGAAAAAAAAAAAGTTTTGCCTATTTTTCTACTTTAAGCCAGTCTATCAATTATGAATGGGTTGTCAATGTACCCCAACAGATACAAAAAAAAAAAAAAACACAACATTTCTCAGTGTTGCAGTGCAATTAAGGGAATCCACTGGGGCCCCCCAGGTCCACATTGGAGGATTACCCCTCTATATCTTTTCTAGGGACAACCCAATATTTGGGATTTTCTTTTCATTTCACTTTCAATGATAATGGACAAATAGAGAGGGTGAAGCTCCCTAACGGGGGTACAGAAAGCGATACAAACGGTCAGGAGAATTGTACATTCACATCAGTCCCTAACCCTCAAGGGGCGTACAATCTAAGGTCCCTAACTCACATTCATACATACACATACTAGGGCCAATTTAGACAGGAGCCAATTAACCTACAAGCATGTCTTTGGAGTGTGGGAGGAAACCCATGCAGGCACAGGGGGAACATGCAAACTCCAGGCAGGTGATGCTGTGGTTGGGATTTTATTTATTTCAGGTACTTATATAGCGCTGTCAATTTACGCAGCACTTTACACATCTATATTGTACATTCACATCAGTCCCTAACCCTCAAGGGGTGTGCAATCTAAAGTCCCTAACTCACATTCATACATACACATACTAGGGACAATTTAGACAGGAGCCAATTAACCTACCAGCATGTCTTTGGAGTGTGGGAGGAAACCGGAGTACCCGGAGGAAACCCACACAGGCACGGGGAGAACATGCAAACTCCAGGCACGTGGTGCCGTGGCTGGGATTCAAACCAACGACCCTAGTACTGTCGTGCGGAAGTGCTAACCATTTAGCCACTGTGCTGCCCATTGGATTTGAACCAACGACTCTAGCACTGCCAGTGCTAACCATTTAGCCACTGTGCTGCCCATTGGATTTGAACCAACGACTCTAGCACTGCCAGTGCTTACCATTTAGCCACTGTGCTGCCCATACATCACCACATCACCGTATTTTTCGGCAGAGCTGGAAATGCTAAATCAAATAAGAATGCACTCCAGCCCATTGCAAGAGTACACTCCTGCGGGTATTCAAGCTACCAGCTCCAGTGGAAGGCACGGTGACATCACTTGTTCCATCCATCAACATCAGAGGCCTGGGTATCTCTTTTTTTTTTAGTGGGAGGCAATTTCTTTGTTTGAAAATGGCTTTTTTAAAGCCCTGTGTGTTGGCCCTGTGCCTTCTCTGAAAACCTAATGGGACAACGGAGGCCTTGCAGAAGTGTCATGAAAGGTCCATTTTAACGTGCGTTAAACACTCTTTATTGCGCTATAAATCGATAAAGACCCTCAAAAGAATATATGAACCTTTTGCCATACTGTGGCTAATATTTTTTCACATTTAAAGGTTTCTTTCTGGCATAACATCAGAAATTATTGGAAAACAAAAACAATTTTGGCACTGCGACCTATGGGACAATGGTAAAGCATTTTACATTAGGATGAAAAGAACTTTCATGTGATTGTTCAGTTGGACAATCAGGTAAATAGTTTCCAGATAGGAATATTATAAATCAGGCTTTGCATAAACCCTTTTCAGCACAAACACCTTAACCCCAGTCATATGTATCTCATTGTGTAAAGAGAAAACAAATTAACATCTGAACTATTCAGTCTTTGTGTAACCTTTGGCTAAGCCTGTTTGCTGCAAACTTGTGCAGTCACTGCCCTAACTTCTCAGATCTGCCTGGTAACAGATCTGCCTTCCTATTGGCTGCCGGAGTGATGAGTCTTCCAAGAACAGTTGTTCATTATAGGGAGTTCCCTTCATTATTGTAGTATGTGATCACACAGGAGGGCTGACCACACACAGGGGGAGGCTGCTGTGCTCACACCCTGATAACCAGATTATACCTTGATAACCAGCTTTATCACTAGCCTGACTTCTCTGAAAACCTAATAGGCATTGCTTTTCTTAGACTGGTCATTACAGTAGCAAAAAAAAAACTTTTTCCTTTTCGCTGTATGATGCAACACTTCACCACATTCTCAGAATTGTAGATATTTTTGAGTCTAAAAGAAGAAAAAAAAAAAAAGACACGCACAGCAGGTTTTTGCTGGAGTGATTACTGCCACTGATCGCGCCCTTAGCCAACAATCGCTACACACAGCGACCAATGGAGTGTAGCATGTTGTAGCGACTACTTGTCAATGAAAGCACATGGCTGCAAATTTGTGTGATCAAATCGTAACTCCATGTGTAGCGACCGCTAGTGAAAAAATTGCAGGTGATCTTAGGCTCAGTTCACACTAGCTTTGTCAGCAGGCGTCTTACAGGCGTTTGGGAAGCGTTTTTAACGCTTCTCAAACGCCTATGAAAATTCTGCACATGGCAGTACACAGTGCTGTTCACACTGAAGCGTTAGCCTCGTGGCAAAACTGACGCCTCTTGGGGCTCGTTCACATTTGACTGTTTTTCCAACGCTTGCCAAACGCCCCTTTAGCGTTTGACAAGCGTTGGTCCGGCGTTTGCGGGGCGTTTTTAACGCTCCGCAAACAGCGCATGCGCGGCATAGGCGTTTGCCAAGCGTAAAAAATGCCCCACAAACGCCTATAATGAAGTTTGAATGGTGTTAACGCAGCGCAAACGCCGGCCGGGCCATAGACTTGAATAGGAGGCTTCAACTCCTCCTGACTTGACCAGAGGAGTCCGTTTTTCCGCAACGCTAACGCTCCCGTTTGAACAGCACCATGTGCTGCAATGTGCAGAATTTTCCCAGGCGTTTGGGAAACTGTAAAAACGCTTCCCGAACGCTTGTCTGCCGCTTGCTAACAAGGCTAGTATGAGTCAGGAGGAGTTGAAGCCTCCCATTCAAGTCTATGGTGCCGCTCCTCAAACACCTGGCAGGCGTTTGTGACGCGGTTGCAAGACGGTTGCAGAGCGTTAATACCATTTAACTTCATTATAGGCGTTTGTGGTGCGGTTTTAACGCTTGGTAAACGCCTATTAACCGCCTCAAAACTGCGCATAGGGCGTTTGGGGAGTGTTTCAGGAGTGTTAAAAACGCTTCCCAAATGCCTGTCAAACGCTATAGGGGCGTTTGGCAAGAGTTAGAAATAAAGTCAAGTGTGAACGAGCCCTTAGTAGTATGATTGTACTAGCAAGAATTGTCTGCATGCACCCAGCAAAGGTCCAGGTCACACTGGGAATTCTGTCGCAGAAATTCTTTTTTTCAGCAATTGCTTGCAATGTTATTAATTTTTTTGTAACCGCTATTATTACAGCGCTTTGAAGCTCAGTTGAGATCACCAGTCAGTGGCAATTGCTACAGCTGAAGGAGAGCAGTTTGTTGCACTAACATAATAATATAGTACAAGTTCGGCCTGTAGTTGCAAAAAAAAAATAATTTTTTAGCAACTGATCGCCAGCTACCATTGTACAGGAATTACGTAGCTGGCTACAAATCTATGTTAATTGCTGGTATTAGCAACTTGTAGAAACAAGGGTGACACAGACCTCTAAGGCCTAGTTTACACATGCCAGTGGTTGAGCTGCGATTTTACTGCCTCCTGACTGTCCCCTCCCTTAACCCTTCAAAGAAGCACACGCTGTGGCAAAAATGTAAAAATTATATCCCCATGGTGCTGCAACCACCCTGCACCTGCATGTAATGCACATGGTTGAAGCTATGTGGTGCAGGCTTTTCAAGATTAATACAGGCAGAAAGGAGACAATATATTGCCTCCCAGTCACCTTCACCTGTCAACTGCCCCTTGAAAAGCAATCCACTGCAGATCACTTCTAAGGCTGCATTCACACTTGAGTGTTTTGTAGCTTGAAGCTCAAAGCTCTAAAAAACCTGAAACCTAAAAAATCTATTGTTTCCTATGGTGCCTGTTCACACTCGATCCTGCAAACAGGCACCATAGAGAACAATTGATTTTTTAAGTTTGAGCGTTTTTGGAGCTTCAAGAAACAAAACGCTCCAGAGGGAATGCAGCCTTAGGCTGGCCATACATTATACACTTTTTTGTCCAATTTCCTTTAGATTTACCTTCAACTATGTAAACTGGATACAACCGAAAGTGTTGTTTGGGTTTGACCTCGTATTATATGGTTTTTGGCATATCTAAAGCAAAATTCTCAAGAAAATTGTATAGTGTGTGGCCAGCCTTAGAGGGGCAACACAGGCTGCTGCGATCCCTCCTGTACAATGCAGCAGCAGCTGACGCAGGAAAACCTGAGCTGCAGGATCACATGACCTCACTGGACTGGATAAAAAGAAATGCGGGGTGGGTAGGAGGAGAGGGGAAGGAATGTAAAGGAGGGTAAAGCTGTCCATAGACAGATCAAAATTCCGCTGGTTCAGCAGAGACCAGTCAGATTTCGATCCATCTATGGCTCTTCCCGCTAGTGAGAAGTCAATCCAACAATCTGCTTCCCTCAAAAGGACATAAGAAATTTTTTATTTGACCAGCGCCTGCAGCCAATCAGTTGCAGCACTGATCAGTGTATTCTGACAGTGGAAGAGTCCCCACCCCCACTGTCAGAAATTAATAGCGCAGTGGGAGGATTCCTCCATCCACCTCAGATGTGTGGCTGGGGTAATCCATATTTTTTTTTTATCAGCCGGCTATCTATGGCCAGCTTAAAGGATAAGTTCACCTTTGGAACATGTTACATGTTCCACCCGTTTTTAGGGTGGAACATGTAACATGTTCCCATAGCCGCCCCCCCTCACTCTGACAGATAGTACGAGGAAACTTCTCCCTGTACTATCTGTCAGATTTGAAAACAGGGCGGCCACACGAACGCATCACTCATTCACAGACAGGGGCGGACTGACCATTTGGAAACTCAGGCACTGCCCAGGGGTCAGTAGGGGGCCCCATGAGATGCCCCTGGTACCTTTTTCATAGGCTTTTTTGAGTTTGGGCAAGGACACAGGGGCCCTATGATCCCCTATTGCCCGGGGGGCCCCATGAGTTGTCAGTCCGCCCCTGTTCACAGAGTTCTGTGAATGAGTGCCTACAAATCCCGGCAGCCTTAGCGGCTGTGGGCTTGTAGTTTTCAGTGAACTACCACGGCGCTGTGGAGCACTGTGGTAGTTCATTGAAGCTTCCTGTCAGTATATCTGCTTGCTCATACATCCCGTACAGCAAGCAGATATTCTGACAGGTCTGCAGGAGACCTGCATGGCATCAGCGATGCACTGTTCGCTGGTGCAATGCTTTACAGGCTCCTTTGGACAAAAAATAATAAATGCACATTTTTTTTTACTTGCAAAAAAAGTGCATTTATTATTTTTATCCAAAAGGTGAACTTATCCTTTAAGGCTTTTCTTCTATTTTAAAATGCAAAAAGCAACTACAGAATAATCGATCCTTAGGACATATTGCCTATTCACTAATCATATAGAAACAGCTGTGAATATAGGAAAAAGCTTAGCTCTGGATATGACTCCAGATATGTATAGCTTGGTCTGCCTGGATATGCTGGTAGGTTAATTGGCTCCTGTCTAAATTGTCCCTAGTATGTGTATGTATGAATGTGAGTTAGGGACTTTAGATTGTACGCCCCTTGAGGGTTAGGGACTGATGTGAATTTACAATATATGTATGCAAAGAGCTGCGTAAATTGACGGCGCTATATAAGTACCTGAAATAAATAATACGTAGTAAGAAATCATACTTTCATTTACTTTTGATTAAAAAAAATAAAAACACACATTCAAGTCGTTTATTACAGTTTTAACATTCATGGATCCTATGTTTGCAGTCAACTGCTTGCATGGTGTCTGCATGTTCCTTCTATGTTCATGCAAGTTTCCTCCCAGAAGACAGAAATGTACTGGTAGGATAATTGCCTTCCACACAGATTAGTCATAG
Organism: Staurois parvus; assembly: GCF_062004578.1. Classification (NCBI taxonomy): domain Eukaryota; kingdom Metazoa; phylum Chordata; class Amphibia; order Anura; family Ranidae; genus Staurois; species Staurois parvus. Next base: position 2,098,972 of record NW_028318146.1, read on the forward strand.
CATACATTTGTGTGTGTTTGTCCATGCAGGGACTATAGACTAGAAGTTCCTTTTGGGGGCAGGGACTGAGAGAAATAAAGAGGCTTGCCATTCCTGCTTCCCTGAAAATGCTTACTTGCCAGGCTGACCTTTTATCCTCAATATTTTTTGAGTTATACATTTTGGAAAAAGTATGTGAATTGGGAACATCCTTATCTGCATGCGTGTCCTAGGTCATCGGCTCACGTTACATACGTTGACGCATTGCCATGACATTTGTTTTGAATAGCACCCTAACACACAAAGGCAACACGCTTGCACTGTAGTGTGTTGCGGGGCATTGTAGCAAAAATGTTATGTCTGATTTTGCTGCATCAAAAAGCCATTGATTTCAACCTGTTGCTTCAGCGCGGTTCACACATATGCAGTGCGGCATACCGCATGTGATTCACACAGGAACCGTACTGCATTCCTGTGCAAATCACATGCGAATTCTGTGCACTGCGATTTGAGCCGTACATTTTGTATGGCTCAAATTTCACCGCATCCGCACCAAAAAGGTGCAGGACCTTTTTTTTGGGGTATTTTTAGGATCACATGGGTATTCAAACCTATGCGATCCACTTCTGCACATCACACCGTGTTTTGCTAACCAATTTGGAGTGTTAACATACACACCTTCAGAGGTTCGCATGGACGGGGTGCGATTGTGTTGCGGTCCGGATTTCGCACAGAAAACGCTGCAAATTCTGCACCGCATCAGTGTGAACCCGGGCTCAACGTGTGGCACGTTAACATTTCACATATGTCGGTGCATATGCAGAAGAGGTGGGTTTTTACCCAAGATTCACACAACTTATACTCAAGTTTCACACGTTTTATAATCACATTTGGTGTGAACCAGGTCTTAGGGCCCTTTCACAGTGATCTGTTGAAAAAGCGCAGTAAAAATGCATTTCTTTTCTGGACTCCTGACTGCAATCATTCACCCATGAACGCGTGACTTAAAAACGCACCTCAATGGGAGAACTGTTTTTGCGTGCTTTTGAAAAGCACACCAAAGATGCAGCATGCAGGACTTTTAAAAGTGCACCGCTCCCACAGCACACTGGTGTGAAGAGCTCCATAGCATTTAAAGGAATGCATTTTTCTTCAGCTTTTTTTACCCCACAAATGCATCAAAAATGGATCAGTGTGAAAGGGCCCTTGTAAACAGACCCCCTTTTAATTTGAAAAGTAATTTTTAATTCTGCAGTTTTCAATAAAATAACACCTATTGATGCTGCCATGAAGGTCCTTGTTCAAGCACTTCCTGTTATAGAGCTTTTTCCCTGTCTTCCAATTGTTCTCTTGTGTTGTCATCCAGCCACATGGGCTTCCAATGGAGACTACCATATTGCTGTTTAAACACCCATTAGGCAGGTGTGGCCATTGTTATCACCAGGAGACCCACCCTGAGAAATACTGTGCAGCTAGCCAAGGAGTGGCTGCAGAAGATCAGCAGCACTGAAATGCAACAAAGGATGTAAAAAATGGTGAAAAAGATTTTATTTTTAAAAATGTCAATTGTTACTTATTCATAGGGCTTTAGTGAACTAAATGTCATTCATTTAGGGCCGGACTGACCATATGGAAACTCAGGCACTGCCCGAGGGCCGGGGTCAATAGGGGGCCCCATGAGATTCCCCTGGTACCTTTTTCATAGGCTTTTTTGAGTTTGGGCAAGGACACAGGAGCCCCATGATCCCCTATTGCTCGGGGGCCCTGTGAGTTGTCAGTCCGCCCCTGTTTAGGGCTGATTTATGCTACGACAATTCATAGCATTGTCTCCTAGATTGTAAGCTCCAAGGAGCAGGGCCCTCGAACCCTTTGTGTATTGTATTGTCTCATGTACTGTCCCCCACTATAATGTACAGCGCTGAGCAAACTTTTTGGCACTATATAAATACTGTATAATAATAATAGCATGTAACCTGTGAACACATGCTGCTGTGTGCAGTGATGAATTGCAATTAAGGCATTGTAGTGATTGCTATTTTACTCTTAATTTTATGCCCAGCAGCATTTTGAAATGTTCTGCTTTGCAATGTGATAAAATGACGCTGGTGTCATTTTATCGCAATGCGCACCAATGCAGCGTGTTGGTATTAAAAGGTCCAATGCAAAGCTATAGGTTTGTTTCTGCATTGGGTAATGCTGCTCAATGGGGCTGGTGTGAATGCACCAACTGGGTTTACATCTACTTTAATTGTAAAGCCGGAACTACAAAGTACGGTGACAACGTGCGAACATAAGAACCAGTCAAAGGTGCAGCTGAGCTGGCAATATGGGCCGTATCTCCAAGCTATATAATGCCTTGTGTAAATGACAAATATTTCTGCAGGGTGTGTACTAAGGAGGCAGGTATGGAGATCTGTTCGGCGACAAGTTGTCGTCTCGGGCGAGCTGCACAAATCTGTCAGCTTTCCAATCCGTGGGCGATCACAGCACAATCCGCAGTAACAGGGTGTCAATTTCCAGTTATTACTGGAGAGGATCTGTGCAGTTCTCCCAGGTCTATTAAAATGACTCAGACTGTCTCATTCACAAAAACAAAGCAAACAGGGAAGTCAGAGCTTCCCACTCTGCAACTGCACTCTCACTTCACAAAGCTTGCACGCAAAAACCATCCCTGAAAATATTTGTCTGTATGCAGCTATTTAGATTCTGCCTGTGGCCAGTCAAGATAAAACTTACAGTAATCTTACATAACACCAAAATGGCCACAAAAGAGGTCTTTTTTTTTTTTTTTCTTTTCTTTTTTTGTAGGGTGTTTACATTTGTGCAGCGTGGTGGTAATGTATTTGTGGTAATGCACGTTGCATTAATGCTGAGATAAACTATACTTGAGCAGCACAAACTGAAATAAATTTTAATTTATTTGTAATATTCAGCAAACTCACCCATTCATCCATACCGCCAAATCTTTGTTTTGTTGAGAAATCACTTTGAAAAACAGCCCCCACCCTGGGATTTCTAGCTGCGGCCATCTTAGGTAAGGGCAGATGATTAATTTCGCATTTACTTCCTGGAATCCATCTGCCTTTAGTTCAGGCATGCAGGTAGGAGGGTGTGCTTAGCTGAGAAAGCTCCTCCAGATGAAGGGAAATACAATGCTCGTGACGACTCCTGGGATGTAAGACATAATTTTAGCCTAGGCCAGAAACAACTGAAAAAAAAAAATTTGGTTTACACTAGAATGCGGAGCAGGAAACTCATGATCCGTGTGCTTTCCTGCACCACATTCAGATTTCGGGTGAAAGTGCAATCTTAAGGACGCCCCAAACGCAGGTCACAAACCCTGTGCATTTGCCTGCGCCGGATCACATGGTACAAAACAACCACGGGATCTGGTTGCAGTGTGGTTACAAAACTGGTGTATGCACGACTTTGGTGCTATTTGAGCCCATTCAAAATGGGTGGGTGCAAATCACACCACACTGAATTGCATGTGAATTGCACAGGAATGTGGTGTGGTTAATGTGCAATTCATATGCAGTTCATAATGGGGCAGCACAATGGCTAAATGGTTAGCACTTCCGCCTGGCAGTACTAGGGTCGTTGGTTTGAATCCCAACCACGGCACCACCTGCCTGGAGTTTGCATGTTCTCCCTGTGCCTGCGTGGGTTTCCTCAGGGTACTCCGGTTTCCTCCCACACTCCAAAGACATGCTGGTAGGTTAATTGTCTCCTGTCTAAATTGTCCCTAGTATGTGTATGTATGAATGTGAGTTAGGGACCTTAGATTGTATGCCCCTTGAGGGTTCCACAGGGACTGATGTGAATGTACAATATATGTATGTAAAGTGCTGTGTAAATTGATGGTGCTATATAAGTACCTGAAATAAATAATGTTAACCAAGGTTAAAACAAGTAAATATAATATATCTTCCCATCTCTTTACTAAAGCTAGCAAGAAAAGACTTGCAAATAGTTCATATTGATTGACAGAGTTTAGTTCCGCTTTAAAGGGTAAGTTCACCTTTAGGAACATGTTACATATTCCACCCGTTGTTTTTAGGGTGCAACATGTAACATGTTCCCATAGCTGCAGCCATGCCCGCTGCCACCCCCTCCCTCTGACAGATAATACAGGGAGAAGTTTCCCCATACAGTCAGATTTGAAAACAGTGCGGCCGTGCGGGGCTCCGCCCACAAGGCCGCATCAATCATTCACGGATTTCCGCGAATGAACTGCAAATCCCGACAACCTTAGTGGCTGTCGGCTTGTAGTTTTCAATGAACTACCACGGCACTGTGGAGCGCCATGGTAGTCCATTAAGCCTAGGTTCACACTACAGCGGTGAGGTAAATCCCATGTGATTCGCACCGAAACCGCACCGCGTTCCTGTACAAATCACATGCGATTTGTATGTGGTACGATTAGAGCCGTACATTTTGTATGACTCTAATCGCACCGCACCCGCGCCAAAAACGTGCAAGACCCTTTTTTGGTTCGCACTAGAATTGGATCGCATAGGTATTCACACCTATGCGATCAGATTCAGCACATCGCACCGCGTTTTGCAGACCGATGTCGGGATGTTGTTAACTTAACATACACACCCACATCGGTTCATGTGAACGGGGTGCGATTGTTATTTGGTGCGAATTCGCACTGAAAACGCGGCGAATTCCATACCGCATCAGTGTGAACCAGGGCTTAAGCTTCCTGTCAGAATATCTGCTTGCTCAGACATCCCATACGGCAAGCAGATACTCGGACAGGTCTGCAGGAGACCTGCATGGCACCAGCGATCTACTGATTGCTGGTGCAATGCTTTCCAGACTCCTTTGGACAAATATAATTCACATTTTTTTTTACCTGCAAAAAAATGTGCATTTATTATTTTTCTCCAAAAGGTGAACTTATCTTATAACACAAGATTTACCACAGCATGCAGCTACAACAGGTTACATGCATTGACATGTTGTGCCATTAATTTTGTATGGCAGCCCAACGCACCAAAGCAACCCATGCTGCAACACTTGCCAATGCACCAATTTTTTTTTTCTTTTCTATGAGGGGATGACAATGCCCCTTTTGTTGGACTTTCGGTGCTTTGATTGTCCATTAAAATGGCTTAAAGGATAAGTTCACCTTTTGGACAAAAAGTAGTTCATTGAAAACTACAAGCCTGCAGCTGCTAAGGCTGTAGGGACTTGCAATTCATTCATTCATGGATGTCTGTGAAAGAATGATGAGGCCATGTGGGCGGGGCTCCGCACAGCCATGCTGTATTTAAATCTGACCATATGGGGAAACTTCTCCTCGTATTGTGTGTGTGTGTGTGTGTGTGTGTGCGTGGATGCAGCTATGGGAACATGTTACATCCTCCACCCTAAAAACGGGTGGAACATGTGACATGTTCCTAAAGGTGAGCTTGTCCTTTAGCCTGGGTTCACATATATGCGGTGTGGAATATCGCATGTGATTCGCACAGGAACAGCACTCCTGTGGAAATCACATGCGATTTGTATACGGTGCGATTGGAGCCATACATTTTGTATGGCTCTAATCGCACCGCACTAAAAAGGCGCAGGACCCTTTTTTTTTTTTTTTTTGGTCCGCACTAGAATCGGATCGCATGGGTATTCACACCTATGCGATCCGATTCTGTCCATTGCACCACGTTTTGCAGACCGCTTTCAGGGTGTTGTTAGCTTAACATACATACCCGCAGCGGTTCGCATGAATGGGGTGCGATTCTGATGCGGTGCGGAATTCGCACTGAAAACGCTGTGCATTCCACACCACATCAGTGTGTACCCGGGCTTAATGTGCACGCCCCTGCAATGCATACATGTAAACTGGCCCTAAAGGACTAGCGCACCAAAAAGCTCTGTCATTCCCTCCACTGACTTACGATTGCCCAACACATAAAATGACTAACACTGACCTACAAAGCTATTCATAATACTGCCCCAAACTACCTCACCGACCTGATATCCAAATACCACCCAACACGTACTCTTCGCTCCTCACAAGACCTCCTACTCTCTAGCTCCCTGGTCTCCTTCTCCCATGCCCGACTGCAGGACTTCTCCCATCCTCTGGAACTCACTACCCCAATCAGACTGTCACCTACCCTCCTCACCTTTAGGCGCACCCTGAAAACCCATCTCTTCAGGGAAGCCTACCCCGCCCTCACCTAACAGCCGATCTCCTCCACTCCTCCTACCACTCCATCCCCCACAGCCATTTCCTCCTGCACCACTATCCCCTCCCTCCTAGATTGTAAGCTCCAAGGAGCAGGGCCCTCGAACCCCTCGTGTATTGTATTGTTACTGTATTGTCTCATGTTCTGTCCCCCACTATAATGTACAGCGCTCAGCAAACTTTTTGGCGCTATATAAATACTGTATAATAATAATAATTATATTTACCTGGTCACTACCTGGACAAAATATCTCATGGGGACCCCGGCAGTGGGATCTCTGTGCCATTTATCCACCTGCTTTGGAATGTAGGGCACTTCCCCTCACCTTGGGGTGTTTGCACGCTTCCTCTCGATGATCCACACTGTAGGACCCTCTCATACAAGCAAGCAGACCTGGGAACCCAACTGCGGGGATGAATCTACAGAAAGCCTGAAGGTATAAACAAAACCAATAATTATGCAGGTAATCCCACAGTCTCTGATGAAAGCTGAAATATCAGTTTTAGGTGGAATGGCCTATTCATGGTGAACTACAGAAATGGCTGTGTCCCCATAGGGAATTTTTTCCCTCACTTCCTGTCCTGGCGGCTGGCACCACTTGGGAGAGGAAGTAAAAAAGCCATTCAAGGAAAGCCACACCCCACAATCATCTTAGCGTGTAATCAATGTTCTTGTACCCGGTGGCATGTACAGCCCGCCTGGTTTTCAATCACGAACCTATTTTAAGTAGAATTTAATCACGGAGACCAATTCTGTTTCTCTTTGCAGGCACAGATGGCCTGAGCAGCGCCAGTCATTGATATTGGGGTAGATATAAGATTTTATTCGTGAACCTAAACTGTGCTTTGTTTGTCTATGACAGTATCATGGTCCTCCGAGACGGTGACAACAACACTTCCCTTTAAGAAACTAAAATCACAGGACAAGAAAATGATAAAACATTAGAAAAAAAGTGACAATTATTGACGCCTGAAATTCATAGGGCATGCAGTTCATGGCACGCTCGCGTTTGACATTACCTGCACACCATCTGCCCCCATGTTTTATTTTGCACGTGCGCACTGTGGGAATGTATGGACCGCACTGAACCTGCAACGCCTGTACATGGGGTATGCAGGATTGTTCCAGAAGGTAGATGCGAGGGGCTCCTCTCCAAGAGCAGGCATATCCCTTGGCATGTGGGCCCGGGTACAAGACGTGCTGGGGTCCCTGGACTGAAATCCTTACCCCCTGCATCCCCCAAATGTCCCTCTATGACTCCCCTCAATGCTAACATGGCAAAATGTCAGCAGACACTGTACCTCCTATTATCACTGCAGCCTAGGAATCCATGGCACCTCACATTACACAGCACTGCACCCCCTGGTAACCTGGACATGTGAGGTACCTCATAACCCACAATATCCAGGGTCTGTACTATACCACATATTGCACTGTATCCCCCCGCTATCCTGGGCATACAATACTCCTCATACTGGAACACTGCGCCCCCTCATAGCCCAGGTATGTATGACCCCTCTTACTGCATTCCCTCCCAGTCATAGATGACACCTCACATTCTACAGGACTGCTCCCCAATATCCCGAGCACACAATACACCTCATACTGGACAGTGCAGTGTGCTCCAGCCATTGAATGCACCTCACATTCTACAGGACTGTGCCCCATTGTAGGCCAGCTATGCATGACTCTGCACAGTGACTGCACCCCCCACCAGGTGCACTGCACACTACTGCACCCCCCACCAGGTGCACTGCACACTACTGCACCCCCCCACCAGGTGCACTGCACACTACTGCACCCCCCCACCAGGTACACTGCACACTACTGCACCCCCCCACCAGGTGCACTGCACACTACTGCACCCCCCCACCAGGTGCACTGCACACTACTGCACCCCCCCACCAGGTGCACTGCACACTACTGCACTCCCCACCAGGTGCACTGCACACTACTGCACTCCCCACCAGGTGCACTGCACACTACTGCACCCCCCACTGGATACACTGCACACTACTGCACCCCCACCAGGTGCACTGCACACTACTGCACCCCCCGCCAGGTGCACTGCACACTACTGCACTCCCCACCAGGTGCACTGCACACTACTGCACTCCCCACCAGGTGCACTGCACACTACTGCACCCCCCACTGGATACACTGCACACTACTGCACCCCCACCAGGTGCACTGCACACTACTGCACCCCCCACCAGGTGCACTGCACCCCCCGCCAGGTGCACTGCACACTACTGCACCCCCCCACCGGATACACTGCACAATACTGAGCCCCTCACCGGGTACACTGCACCCCCCACTGAATACAATGCGCACTACTACACCCCCCACCAGGTGCACTGCACAATACTGCACCCCCCATCAGATACACTGCACACTACTACACCACCCACCAGGTACACTGCACAACACTGAGCCCCCACCAGATATACTGCACCCCTACCAGGTGCACTGCAAAATACTGAGAACCCCCCCAGCGGATACACTGCACACTACTGTACCCCCACCGGATCCAATGCACAATACTGAGCCCCCACCGGATACACTGCAAAGTCCCCCAGTAACCAGGCACGTGTCCCCCCATACTGGACTGTATGGTACCCCATAGTCACCCAGAAACATGGCTCACATTTTCAATATATTCATTTTTTAATATTTGTTAAATTTAGTTTTCTATGTAACTAGAACACCTCTCACTGCTCTATAATATCTGCTTTGACAATCACATTGTTCCCGTCCCCCCCATATTGTCCCCTCACACTGGTGTCGTCCTAATATTGTCCCCTCACACTGGTGTCACCCTAATATTGTCCCCTCACACTGGTGTCCCCCTATTATTGTCCCCTCACACTGGTGTCCCCCTATTATTGTCCCCTCACACTGGTGTCCCCCTATTATTGTCCCCTCACACTGGTGTCCCCCTATTATTGTCCCCTCACACTGGTGTTCCCCTATTATTGTCCCCTCACACTGGTGTCCCACTAATAGTGTCCCCTCACACTGGTGTTCCCCTAATATTGTCCCCTCACACTGGTGTTCCCCTAATATTGTCCCCTCACACTGGTGTCCCCCCCCCCCCCCCAAATTGTCCCCTCACACTGGTGCCCCCCCCATATTGTCCCCTCACACTGGTGCCCCCCCCATATTGTCCCCTCACACTGGTGTCCCCCCCCCCCCCCATATTGTCCTCTCACACTGGTGTCCCCCCCCCATATTGTCCCCTCACACTGGTGTCCCCTCCCCCATATTGTCCCCTCACACTGGTGTCCCCCCCCCCATATTGTCCCCTCACACTGGTGTCCCGTCCCCCCATATTGTCCCCTCACACTGGTGTCCCCCCCCCATATTGTCCCCTCACACTGGTGTCCCCCCCCATATTGTCCCCTCACACTGGTGTCCCCCCCATATTGTCCCCTCACACTGGTGTCCCCCCCATATTGTCCCCTCACACTGGTGTCCCCCCCCATATTGTCCCCTCACACTGGTGTCCCCCCCCATATTGTCCCCTCACACTGGTGTCCCCCCCCATATTGTCCCCTCACACTGGTGTCCCCCCCATATTGTCCCCTCACACTGGTGTTCCCCTAATATTGTCCCCTCACACTGGTGTCCCCCCCCCCCCCCCATATTGTCCCCTCACACTGGTGTCTTCCCCCCCCATATTGTCCCCTCACACTGGTGTCGTCCCCTCCCATATTGTCCCCTCACACTGGTGTCGTCCCCCCCCCCCATATTGTCCCCTCACACTGGTGTCCCCCCCATATTGTCCCCTCACACTGGTGTCCCCCCCATATTGTCCCCTCACACTGGTGTCCCCCCCATATTGTCCCCTCACACTGGTGTCCCCCCCATATTGTCCCCTCACACTGGTGTCCCCCCCCATATTGTCTCCTCACACTGGTGTCCCCCCCCATATTGTCTCCTCACACTGGTGTCCCCCCCCATATTGTCTCCTCACACTGGTGTCCCCCCCCATATTGTCTCCTCACACTGGTGTCCCCCTATTATTGTCCCCTCACACTGGTGTCCCCCTATTATTGTCCCCTCACACTGGTGTTCCCCTATTATTGTCCCCTCACACTGGTGTCCCCCTATTATTGTCCCCTCACACTGGTGTCCCCCTATTATTGTCCCCTCACACTGGTGTCCCCCTATTATTGTCCCCTCACACTGGTGTTCCCCTATTATTGTCCCCTCACACTGGTGTTCCCCTATTATTGTCCCCTCACACTGGTGTTCCCCTATTATTGTCCCCTCACACTGGTGTCCTCCTATTATTGTCCCCTCACACTGGTGTTCCCCTAATATTGTCCCCTCACACTGGTGTTCCCCTAATATTGTCCCCTCACACTGGTGTTCCCCTATTATTGTCCCCTCACACTGGTGTCCCCCCCATATTGTCCCCTCACACTGGTGTCCCCTCCCCCATATTGTCCCCTCACACTGGTGTCCCCCCACCCATATTGTCCCCTCACACTGGTGTCCCCCCCATATTGTCCCCTCACACTGGTGTACCCCCCCCCATATTGTCCCCTCACACTGGTGTACCCCCCCCCATAGTGTCCCCTCACACTGGTGTCCCGTCCTAATAGTGTCCCCTCACACTGGTGTCCTGTCCTAATAGTGTCCCCTCACACTGGTGTCCCGTCCTAATAGTGTCCCCTCACACTGGTGTCCCGTCCTAATAGTGTCCCCTCACACTGGTGTCCCGTCCTAATAGTGTCCCCTCACACTGGTGTCCCGTCCTAATAGTGTCCCCTCACACTGGTGTCCCGTCCTAATAGTGTCCCCTCACACTGGTGTCCCACTAATAGTGTCCCCTCACACTGGTGTCCCACTAATAGTGTCCCCTCACACTGGTGGTCCCACTAATAGTGTCCCCTCACACTGGTGGTCCCACTAATAGTGTCCCCTCACACTGGTGGTCCCACTAATAGTGTCCCCTCACACTGGTGGTCCCACTAATAGTGTCCCCTCACACTGGTGTCCCCCCCTCCCCATATTGTCCCCTCACACTGGTGTCCCCCCCCCATATTGTCCCCTCACACTGGTGTCCCCCCCCCCCCAAATGTCCCCTCACACTGGTGTCCCCCCCAATAGTGTCCCCTCACGCTGGTGTCCCCCCCAATAGTGTCCCCTCACGCTGGTGTCCCCCCCAATATTGTCCCCTCACGTGGGTGTCCCCCTAATATTGTCCCCTCACGTGGGTGTCCCCCTAATATTGTCCTCTCACGTGGGTGTCCCATTCCTTCTGTACTGAAATGTATTGTAATTGTACTGTCTCCCTTATATTGCAAACTGTTGGCGCTATATAAATCCTGTATTATAATAATATTGTCCCCCCACACTGGTGTCCCCCCATATTGTCCCCCCACACTGGTGTTCCCCTAATATTGTCCCCTCACACTGGTGTCCCCTCGCATTGTCCCCCCACACTGGTGTCCCCTCGCATTGTCCCCCGGTGGCGGTCTGCCTGTATTCAGTGTCTCTCCTCCCCCGGGCCGGCTGTGGTCGGGGATGGAGGAGGAGGAGGGGCAGGGGCAGGGTGGAGGGCGGTTCTCCGGCTCTGTTTAAGCCTCTCCCGGGCCCGGCTCGTCTTTCTCTCTCATTCTTCTTTCATCTCCGCTCAGAACATCCTCCTCCTCCTCCCGGTCCGGGGACACGCCGGGCTCCTCAGCGGGGATCACACCGACATGGAGCTGCTGTGCTGTGAGGTGGACACCATCCGGAGGGCTCACCTGGACCGGAACCTCCTCACTGACCGAGTCCTCCGGACCATGCTGAAAGCCGAGGAGACCGCCTGCCCGTCCGCCAACTACTTCAAGTGTGTGCAGAGGGAGGTTCTCCCCTACATGAGGAAGATCGTCGCCACATGGATGCTGGAGGTGCGTCACCGGACCGGGGGCCCAACATGGACTCCTCCGGGGGCCACACTGCAGGGGGGCGGGGGTCCTTCCACATGTCCATCCCTGACCCCCCGCCCCCCTTTGGGGGAACTGAGCAGACACGGTGTGCAAATATAGACTGAACCCCATATACTGACACCCCTCATATACTTCACCTACCTTTATTGCACCCCTTGAATGCTGAGACCCCAAAATATATCTGATTCTGCACCCTCATATATTTAGACCCCAAAATGCTGCACCCCTCTTCCAAACACTGAGCCCCCAAATACTGCACCCCCAAGAAAATACAAGTCCTTGTGTGTGTGCAGAGACCGAGTGTCCTCCAATCTCAGGACCCCCCAGATCAGCACACCGGACCACCCGGCATGGAGAAGAATGGAGGCCAGGACTCTGGATTGTCTGCACCCCCCCCATCTAGAGAGCACCGCTCTGCTACTGCAGGCACCATTCTATCTATAGATCACTTCTTCCCATCTATCTATAGATCACTTCCTCCCATCTATCTATAGATCACTTCCTCCCATCTATCTATAGATCACTTCCTCCCATCTATCTATAGATCACTTTTTCCCATCTATAGATCACTTCCTCCCATCTATCTATAGATCACTTCCTCCCATCTATCTATAGATCACTTCCTCCCATCTATCTATAGATCACTTTTTCCCATCTATAGATCACTTCCTCCCATCTATCTATAGATCACTTCCATCTATCTATAGATCACTTCCTCCCATCTATATCAGGATCTATGAGATCCACAGATGGCAGACCTCTTCATCCATCCACATCTTACTGTTTGGTTCCTAGAGTGGATCTAGAGATCTATGCAGAAGGGGGGATCTATATATAAAATCCTGGGTAAGAGTCTGTCCATTATCTGCGGATCATGTTGTAGCGCATGGCCCTTTCTCTTCCCTCCGCCAGGTGGGCCAGAGTTCTGGTTTGGGGACAGCCTACACATGAGCACACACAAGGATGGGATCTTGGGGCCCCAGGATCTCCGTATTACCCTTGCGCGCACACACAAGGTTGGGATCTGGGGGCCCCAGGATCTCAGTATTATACTTGAGCACACACAAGGATGAGATCTGGGGTCCCCAGGATCTCAGTATTACCCTTGAGCACACACAAGGATGGGATCTGGGGGCCCCATGATCTCCATATTACACTTGCGTGCACACACACAAGGTTGGGTTGTGGGGGCCCCAGGATCTCAGTATTACTGTTGCGCGCACACACAAGGATGGGATCTTGGGGCCCCAGGATTTCCGTATTTGGGGACGGCCTATGTTTGCATACATAAGATAGTATTTGGGGGGGGGGCATAGTATTTGGGGACAGCCTACACTTGTGCACACATAGGTATGTGATGATCTCAGTATTTGGGGACAGCCTATGTTTGCATGCAAAAGATTGTATTTGAGGGGCCCCAGAATTTCAGTATTTGGGGACAGCACATAGTTATGAGAATCCCAGTATTTGGAAGGGGGGGGGATTTCCAGTATTTGGGGACACCCTACACTGAGCTTACATGAGTATTTGAGGATCTCCGTATTAGGGGGGTCCCAGTATCTGGGGACAGCCTGTTTGCTCACACAAGAAAGGGCTTTGGGGACCTCAGTGTTTGAGGATCTCAGTTAATGGGGGTCCCAGTATTTTGGGTCAGTCTATGCTTGCACACACAAGGACACAGTAAACGTGGCTCAACAAGTTCTCAATTGTGCATGTACAAATTTTTTGTTATCTAGAACAGTGACTTTGTATGTGTATTTATGTCTATCTCACATAAAAAAAAAAAAAAAAGCTTGCTATTGCCAAAAAAAGGGGTATATCGATCTATCTGTACCCACGATAGACCTTGCCCCATTCTTATATATATTTCTGCCTTTATGCAAGTGTGTGTGTGTGTGTGTGTATATGTATGTTTCTACGTGTATGTATGTGTATGTGTGTGTGTATATGTATGTTTCTACGTGTATGTATGTGTATGTGTGTGTGTGTGTGTGTGTGTGTATATATATATATATATAATTTGTATGCTATGCTTAAGACCCTAGGTCATGTCTTTTTGCATCATGTGCATGAAGCCCAGGCTAAGGAAAGGAGATAAACTCTTTGTGTGTAAAATATATATATATATATATATATATATATATATATTGACGTTTGGTTAGAGAGGTTTCTGATCCTTTGGCCCCTAACTGTACAGTTATACAGTCTCATCTACCATAGTCAAGATTTGCCTTCACACCGCATGGAAAGCACTGCATTGTTCTGCAGCAAGCCTTTCCAGCTGCCGTGGCACTACAAGTCCCAGCATGCCTGCTGTGCTCTCTAGTTCCAGGACAGCCCCGGCTCTCTCGGTCTGCAGCCATATGTAGACGTTTCTCATTGCTCACATATTCTTTCACTCTTAACCTGACAATCCCTTCCTGTTGTTGATTGCCGGCTATTATTCGTCCTTTCTCTCTGGAACCCGTTTGGTAACTTGCGCTTTTCCTTCTCCCAAGGTCTGCGAGGAACAGAAGTGCGAAGAGGAAGTGTTCCCCCTTGCCATGAACTATCTGGATCGATTTTTGTCCGTGGAGCCGCTGAAGAAGAGCAGACTGCAGCTCCTGGGGGCGACGTGCATGTTTTTGGCGTCCAAAATGAAGGAGACCATCCCTTTAACTGCAGAGAAACTTTGTATTTACACAGATAATTCCATCAGACCAGAGGAATTACTGGTAATTTCCTGTTTACTGTACATAATGGATTCAATCGCAGGCCTGCACATCTGTTTATCAGCCCCCCCTCTGCAAATTGATGTATTTGGTGTCTGTTTTATGATCAGAGCATCTGTCTTGAGTTGGAGATAAAAAAAAAAAACCCGCTGTGTGATCCCTGTAAATTCTTGTGCTACAGGTATTTGCAGTGTGTCACGATGCTTCTTGCGCACACATTTTTTTGGGGAAAAGACGCTACATGCCATTTCCTATGAAATCCTGAACAATGTAACATTTATACAGCATGCTGCTAACACATGCAGGGGCATTCACTTTGTATCTGGCGCCCCCTAGCAGTGAATCAGGTGTACACACTGCACAGGAACTGGCCAATTCTGCTGGGAAGTCAGTAGGTTTCCAGATGTTGTAGAACTGCAGATCCTGCAGATCCAGAGCCTGCCATGCCAGCCATTGACTTTCAGGGGTGGCTGAGCCTTGTAGTTGCACAACAGCTGCAAAATCCACTCGCTGCTTAATGCTGCCCATCATAGTTATAGTTTAGCCCTAATTGGGACTTGGGGGTTGGACAGAGAGCTGTATAGATGCCATTATGTTGAGCTTTATACAAATGAGAAACATTGAAAATATTAGAGTTTCTGGAAAGCTGCTGTATGTGAAATGCTATCTGCTTCTGAATTGGTGATTCCAACTGATATGTGAATTAATAACTGACACACAGTGAGCTGAATTATTCCATCAGTTAATGTGTTGGTTTAAATTTAAACGGTAACTACCTTTTTTGTATCGTCAGTGCTTGGCTAGCTGCCAGAGGGCTGATGGTGCTTCTTTAGCTACTTATCTTATCAGCTGGAGGATAAGAATTTAAGCCAAATAGGTCCTGCGGACATCTTTTGTCAATTATCCTGATATTGTTATCAGCATGCATGTATTGTCTTTGTGTGTACAATTTATATTTCTCTTTTAACATCTTGCTGACATGTGACGTATTCAGTGACTAAAGCCAGTTCTCACCATTAGTTTTTTTTCCCCCCTTTTTTTTTTTCTTTCTCTTTTTTTCCCCCACAGTTAATGGAGCTGGTAATCCTGAATAAGCTGAAATGGGACATGGCTTCTGTCACCCCTCACGACTTTATTGAACATTTTCTTAACAAAATGTCACTGACTGAGGACACCAAGCAAATCATCCGCAAACACGCCCAGACTTTTGTGGCTCTCTGCGCTACAGGTACGGGTGTTATAAGGCTTGTTCTGGAAAATGCCCCCCTGTCGCTGGTGCCCACCCTTCTATAACCACTCTCACTGTAAAGCGCCCATTTAACCCCCTCATGTTACAATGTGGATTACTGGCTTTTTTGGGGGTTAAAAAATGTCCTGGAAAAGGTAAGTTTATGTATGCCATGGTGCATATTTTTAACTTGGGGAGGAAAAAAGTTTTTCTTGTGTTCCATCCACTACATGCTCTGGGGTACAAAGGCACTAGTGAGGATGGAATAGAGACCATACAGAGTACAAAGGTTTCTGGACGTTTTGTGTAATGAATGCATTACTTAATTTTTCTGACAAACTTTGCGGATACATCCAAAAGAGAACCTTTTACTTAAGTTGTGGGGGTGCATTCCCTATTAATAATACTTTGTGGGGTGGATGGTCGAGGAGCCTGCCAAACGACTAGTCAGCAAGATGCCCCTGTCTTTGTAGGACATCATGGGGGAGATTTACTAAAACTGGAGCATGTGAAATCTGATGCAGCTCTGTTCAATCGGTTTCAAGGTTTTATTGTCAAAGTTTATTGAACAAGCTGAAGTTAGAAGCTGATTGGCTACCATGCACAGCTGCACCAGATTTTGAGTACTCCATTTTTAGTAAATCTCCCCCATCTGTCTAAAAGCAAGCCTCCATGTGTCCAAGTACTAGACTTGCAGCATGCAAAACTGCGGTTAGTGGTCAACTGAAATTTGAACCAGGTGCTTGCACAGGTCACGTGAATGTGTCTGCTATTGCATAGTTAACCAGGCTGCTTTTCTGATTGTCAGCAGAATCCTTAAAAAAAAAAAAAATTGCATCAAAATTTGGAATGCTCCCACATAACTAAAGCTGGCCATACACTATACAATTTTCTGTCCAATTTCTGCCCAAATTCCTTTAGATTTACCTTCAACTATGTAGTGCAAGGGCCAGACTAATTGGATACAACTGAAAGTGTTGTTTGGGTTTGACCTCCTATTATATGGTTTTTGGTAAATCTAAAGCAAAAATCTCAAGAAAATTGTATAATGTATGGCCAGCCTTTGGCACACACCAGATATTGTTGAGTGCAAGAATGAAGTGAGTACAAAATATTTAATCGGATCTTCATTCATTTTGCAAGTGCATAAACAGCAGCTCTGTAATATAGGTGGCCCATGCTGCTTTATTTAATTGGATGTAATTGGCATCAGGATGGCATCATGGCGCTTTTGTTTACCAGCAGGGATGCCACACATTGTGTGCTGGATAAACAAGCCATGTTGTAGCGCTCACCCCCCAGTCACTGAGAGTTGTCGGCTCAGCCAAGCATGTCATTGTGTGCTAATGGTCAGCGCATGTGCCTCTGTGCGGTCACACTTTCCCAGCGCTGGTGGTGAAACCGACACCCACTGCTGACGTCTTCTGCTGACATCTCTGCTAGTTGCACAGCTAACGCTTTGTGCCTTATGCTGGAGGCACGGTTAGGGGGGGGAAGGTTGTGGCTGGGGAAACCACACATTAATCGTAGGTAGAACCTTTGATGCAAGGATTAAAAAGAGGACTAGCAAGAGGGGCACTGTGTTAATCACAAGTTTCTTCCAGGTACATTTATTATGTGAGTTTACAGATAATGGGGTGGATTTGCTAAAACTGGTCCAAAGAGCTATGGGGGAGATTTATTAAAACTGGTGCAGCTGTGCATGGTAGCCAATCGGCTTCTAACTTCAGCTTGTTCAATTAAGCTTATTTATTTCAGGTACTTATATAGCGCCATCAATTTTTCGCAGCACTTTACATATATATTGTACATTCACATCAGTCTCTAACCCTCAAGGGGTGTACAGTCTAAGGTCCCTAACTTACATTCATGAGCCAATTTAGACAGGATCCAATTAACCTACCAGCATGTCTTTGGGGTGTGAGAGGAAACTGGAGTTCCCGGAGGTAACCCATGCAGACACAGGGAGAACATGCAAACTCCAGGCAGGTGGAGCTCTGGTTGGGATTCGAACCAACAACCCTAGTTCTGCCAGGTGGAAGTGCTAAGCATTTAGCCCCTGTACTGCCCCAAAGCTTTGACATTAAACTCTGGAAGGTTATTGGTTTCTATGCAGAGCTGCACCAGATTTTGCTAAATACCATTTTTAGTAAATAACCCCCACAATGCCTGGGGCTTTAGAATGATAACTTGTCCTTATGGGTTGCATGTTACAGAATAGCTCCTAGATTGTAAGCTCGAAAGAGCAGGGCCCTCGATCCCCTCATGTTTTGCATTGTATTGGTATTGTTCTGTCACATGTTCTGTCCCCCTTTGTAATGTACAACGCTGAGTGAACCATTGGCGCTTTATAAATACTGTATAATAATAATAATAGATACCCAGGAACCCCCCCCCCCCATTACCGTGTTGATTAGTTGATTAGTAATTAAAACTAGCATGACTATATCCCCCCCCCCCCTTCCCAGTTATGTGTGCAGTGTTGTGGAGGGAACTTTATGGGCCCCATTAGGTACCTTTTTTGGATTTGAGAGTTAATAGGGGCTACTGAATTCAGTTTATCATACCTTGAGCAATCTCCTTCCACCTGAATAAATTAGTTAGGGCCCCCTCTGCAGCTGGGCCCAGTAGTAGCCATATTGTGTTTTCATGCCCTTTTGCTCAGTAGATCGCCTGGTTAAACCTGATGTTTCCTACACCAAAAAAAGTTTTAGTTGTCATTCTCATCATTGTAGTGAATGATTGATTGCCATCAGTCTTGACACACACTGGAACCTGTTCTCTGTGACATGTCTTACAGAGAACATATAATCCATATATCCCATGTACTCTGTGCCATCTGAGCAGTGCCATAAGCAGGTGCCCCCTCCTAGATTTTAAAATATTTATCCCCCTGATAATTGACTTTGTTAATGATTTATATGCTGTGCGGCACAAATTACAATTCACGTCTATTATTACGGTGACAAACAGGTCACAAATTATCCGCCTTGGAATGTAACAAAACATGTTTTGGCGCTGTGAGACACTGGGTGCCAAAATGCATGTCGGTTTCAATCAGTCTAATAGGACTGGATGTGTCCAATGATGTGCAGTTGAGAATTTTTCCTGGGCGCTTCTGTTAACCCTGTGAGTGCTGCAGGTTTGCCTTGCATTCCCAGGAGCTGTGTTGGATGTGCATTATCATGCCTTGCCCCGGCCAGCCGTGTGATCTGTTTTTGTGTTGTTCTGACCGGTGAACCTGCTGAATGTGGAGCCGTTCAAAGGTTGCCAGCTTGTTGAGATTCCGGTACTTTGATCTGTTTCGCTGTTGTTTTAAAGCTAAGGTGCATACTTTGTCTTCAGGTTTCCCGTACTTCCCAGCAGTTCCCAGCAATGTGCTGTATAATAGACTCTTTAGATGTAGTAAGAGCAACAGGCCTTATTTAATAAGAGCAATATGCATCAATAGAGAAATCGGCCACCTTTTCTGTACTGATCTCTGGTTTCATCTGATTGCTATGGGTGACTGTAATTTGAACAACTTCATTGTTCTTTGTAGTTTGAATTCAGATATATTCTGTTTAAATGGGATCACTTAGGAGAAGGGTTTTCTCTTGAGCAACCTGCATCCTCCTTTTAAAGTTCTGCCAATCTCGTGGTGATCCTACAAAAAAATTGTAACCCAGATTTTTTTTCCACCAAATTCTTATGAAAACTGATTCTTCTGTAGTTCTTTAAATTACAGGTTTGGTGGGCTTTTGGGCTGCAGCTGCCAAAGAGCTATGGGGGAGATTTATTAAAACTGGAGCACTCAGAATCTGGTGCAGCTGTGCATGGCAGCCCATCAGCTTCTAACTTCACCTTGTTCCATTAAGCCCTGGCAATAAAACCTGGAAGCTGATTGGTTTCTATGCAGAGCTGCACCAGATTTTGCACTCCCCAGTTTTCGTAAATAATCCCCATAAGTCTTTCTGGAACTTGTGATTCCTCACTAACTACATGCTTCCTTTTTATGATGTAGCGGTATCATGTTAGCCATCAATCAAAGCAGAGAAGTAGAAATATCACTTACTGTGGACTTGGCTTCATAAGATCAATTCCTCTTAAACAGTTGCTTCTGTTGAGCGTTAGGTCTTGGGGCTACAAGCCTGACAGTTGGATCCATTACTTCACCAGACGTGTCATGTGTTTTAACGTCTTGGATAGCTCAGGTGTTCATCTGTGCCACTTCTGTGGGGAAGTATACTGAAGCATGTAGGTGATATTGGTTGTCCTAGATTAGAGGTCTCCAAACTTTATAAACAAAGGGCCAGTTTATGGTCCTTCAGACTTTAGGAGGGCCAGACTGGCCATTGGGCGTAAAAAAGGTCCTGAGAAGAATGGCGCCCCATCAGTGGTGTCATTGGCAGGAATTCTGTCCTACCATTGGTGTCATTGGGCCCCATTGTTGGTGTCATTGGGAGGAATTGAGCTCCTTCATTGGTGTCAGTAGATGGAATTATGTCCCACTGTTGGCATCCGTGGACAAAAGTGCCCCAAGGTCGGATAAAAGCAAGCAAAGGGCCACATTCGGCCCTCGGGCCGCAGTTTGGAGACCATGTCTTAGATGGTTCTGTGCATGTCCTACATATTGGGCAACCCTACTGAGGAAGTGTACAGAAACTTTATTGGTTGTCCTAGATTAGGGTTTCTCAGCCAGGGTTCCATCGAACTCCTAGGGTGTCTCTGGAGGTTGCTAGGGGTTCCTTGAGCAATGAGCAATTTCTGCCTCTCGGATAAGTTCCAACTGACACCACTAATCTTTTCAGCTATCTGTAAGAGGGTAATTCTTCCTAGTGACCAAAAGTACAAGGAGCATTCTACCCACTGACCATCACTCTAATGTAGCATGAGTTGTAGATGTACTCCTTTTTATAGCAGGTATCCCAAGAGACTGGAAAGTTATTTCAGTGGTTCCTCTGTGTTTAGACCAATTTTACTTCAGTGGCCCTCATATATAATATGCTATGCCCTAATTCCTATCTTTGTTGAAGGAGATGTTACCATACTTGATTGCTTTGTGTGTGCATATATTACATTGGACGTTTCTGTTGTTTGGAATATTTTCCTCAAATGTAACTAGGGTGTTTTGGTGTTGGGTGTTTGTCACTTTTCACTGGGCTCCAAACACTTGGGTTGATTTACTAAAACTGGAGAGTGCCAAGTCTGGTGCAACTCTGTATAGAAACCAGTCAGCTTCCAGGTTTGGTTTTTTTTTTGCCAAAGCTAAATTGAACAAGCTGAAGTTAGAAGCTGATTGGCTACCATGCACCGTTGCAACAGATTTTGCACTCTCCAGCTTTAGTAAATCAATCCCTAATGCATTGTGACACGGAGAGAAAATTGTGTACCTTTCCCTAGAAGTAGCCAGACTGAGTAGAACAAGTTTTATATCAGCAGGTCAGATCTGTCTACTGTGTGGGTGAGGAGAACATTGGACCTGCATACACAATAATTTCATATCAGTTACAAAAAAAAAAAAAAAAGTTTCTTAAGGCAATGACCCACTTTCAAAGATTGGGATTTACTTTTCTTGGAGAAATACTATTTGTTTTTTAATAGAAAATGATAAATACTGTCAGAATTGCTTGTGGCAGTTATGACTTGGCATTCTAACAATGCTTGCTTGGACAAGTTTTTGAAAAAGTAAATGGTTTTTCTTTTCCTCCACGTTTTACAGGGCACGTATTTTATCTGTTTGGCAGGATATGGTATAGAATGCCAAAAAGGTTTTTCTAGCACGTTCTCGATACAATTTGAAGCCATGGGGCATTTCAAAGAGTCCTAGGACATGTGCTTCTATTGTCCTCAGTAGAAGTAGACAAAGGTTAGCCACCAGTTGTCTTCTTGGGCGCGTTTGCTGCTAGTAAGGCTAGCTTCAGTTTGCAGTGTGGATGAGTTGAGTTTACACTGAAACTGGTGTCTGGAAATTCTCTTTTCAGAGATGGAATCTTGTGACACTAGCTAGGGATTTGGAGCTTTTCCAGTTTACGAATCCACCCTGTAGAATGTGAGGATATCAATTTTTTTTTTTCTGTTTAGGTATGTGTAATTTAACGTGTAGAACCTATTGCCTTTCCTTAATGCCTGCATGCTTGTAATGAAGGCTGGCTGATTGTGTTGTTCATGCTGTCCAAACATAAACGCGGGAACCACCATAGAGCAACAGGCAGCCCGTACAATTGCCATGAGTTAGGAGGCTAGTCGCTGCCTGTTGTCTCTCTCTGCAGTGATTGATGTCTTCAAGTTTGATTTGGCTGCATGAAAAGATTCTCATTCATAGCCTCGGCGCTCAGATGGACTGAACAGCTCCTTTTTACAGGAGGGGTAGTGGTGGGGGGGTGTTCACAAAATTTGGAAGCCTCCCCTCCCTCCTCTTCCCCACCTTAGCGTTGCACAGCCTGGGTGCTGCTTTGTGTCCCTTCATGGTGGCTGGCACTCTATTCTTTATCAACGCTGAGCTTGTTTATTCTTTTTGGATGAAGTCTCAGATAGGCTGCCGGGGATGTGTGTAGGCCCCTTCTCTTTTGTGTCCGTGTCAGGTTCAATTCATCTCAGAGCTTCTCTCTTGTTCCAGAGCGTTCAATAGCGCAAGATGAAGCAATGGAGTCTGACAATACTGACACACTCCAACTGCAGAGCCAGAGGCCCCCTTGATTAATATGCTGAAATTAGTGGCCTCTGCCACAGATTATTCCGTGCTAAATGTAACAAAACAGCTTGGACGTGCTTCTTGTCTGGAGCAGTTATGGGCTGTAGACAGCTCAAGGAGACCCTATTAATAATACTGCACCCCTCCCTTCTCTCTTTTTCTGAAAGTGTGTCTTGATTTGACCTATTCTCAGTAGAAGTTAATATGAAATCAGCCAATATTTATTTTCTGTTTTGTGAAGATTTTGCATGGCTTTTTGACATTGTGCAAACTACTTTTATTATCTTTTATCTGATATATTTTGGGTTTTTTTATAGCAGATAAAGGCATTGTTGGGATCATTTAGACCTTTAAAGGACATACATTTATATGTGGACATTCACAAAGACTTTTATAGACCATTTTTCACTTCCAACCTTTTTTAGCAACAATTTGGGGAAGATTCTTCCTCTTCCAGCATGGCTGTACCCCTGGACACAAAGGCGACTCTATAAAGATGTGGTTTAAGGAGTTTTCTGTGGAGGAACATCTGGTTGCCTTTAACCCAATTGAACATCCTTGGGATGAATTGGGAATGCCTTTTTAAAAACTAGGTCTTCTTTTCGAACATCGGTGCTTGCCCTGACAAATGCTTTTTGGCTAATAAACATACATTTACACACACTCTTTACAAATTTTCATGGAAAATCTTCCAGAAGAGTGAGGGCTGTTAAAGCCCCAAAGGTTGGGCCAATTCTATATCAGTGACCATGGTTTTGGGATGGGATGTTCATCCAACAAGTCCATATGGATATGTTAGGTGTCAACACACCTTTTGGTCCCATATTGTAGCTAGTACTGATAACAAATGATGTTTCCAGAATATATACAACATCTAGTTTTGTCTACAGAAAGCATAAACTCAAACCTAGAGAAGGTCCATCACTGTATGTTTTTGAGGATTGAATACAGTAGTAGCTAGAAGGCATTGAACATACAAGAGTGCACTGAGCTATGATTTAACAGCTCAGAGATCCTATCAGTGTCCGCGTTATTATTTTTAAAGTACCCATGATTAAGGAAGACAACAATCCCTCATTTTAATGCATAAAAGAACTTAAAGGAACAGCAAACAGGCAGACAGCACCTAACACTGAGAAACTGCCGGAGCTTTGTGTCAACAGTCCATTCTTCAGAGCAGGTTCCTAAAGCAAACTTAGGAAATGACTCTGCAAACAGTGCTGCACGGGACAGCTCTTTAAGCTGCATTGTCCCATCCTGTTCCAGTAAAAGGAGCTCAGAGTGCCCTTGTGCTGTGGAATGGGGGGAATGAGTACAGATGTGATCTAGCCAATGGCATCCAAATGTCTTTTAGTTTTAAAGTAATCGGTTGAGTTAAAGTGAGTTTGTTGCTTTTCCCACCAAGGGCAAAATGATGGATTTCGTAGTTTCTCTTCTCTAGGAGCCCACATTTTTTGTAAACTCCTTTTCTAGGTATGTCAGAGCTTACACAAGACTAATAATCGTCCTCCCACATCTGTGACGGTGCTTGAGCCTGGTGATTGGCCGATTTAGATGCGGAGCACTGTGATGAGAAGGTCACATGCTCTCCTCCATACTGAGCATTTCCAAGGACTCCAGCGGACGAATAGAGTGGCAGGGAAGCATGGCAAAAGAACTATCAGCAGTGGGGAGAAAGATCTACCAAGGCAGCCTGCCTCTTCACAACTGATTTTCTGTTTTGGTTGCTTTTAGATTTGAGCACTTCATCAGCATCCTTTTTGGCACTAATTTACAACATAAACCGGTGCAAACTTTATTTAATAAACCGTGATGTGAAGTAAGCCATAGCATCCAGCTAGATTCCACTACTTCCCATTGGATGTGATTTCTGATTGGTTGTTGAAAGCTATGGCACACCATTGATCAATGTGTTTTTGTTTTTTTTTTTTTTAACCAAATCTTTTGTAATAGGCAAATTGGTTTGAACAGCCTCCATTGTTGATATCTATAATTTTTCGTATAGGAGTTCATGGATGGGCTCACATAGGCAGTTGGTGTCACTGAAGAAAAAGGAATGGCTTTTATCAATCTAATTTAGAAGCTGTTTCAACAAGTATGAGCACATGATGGTTTCAAATCATGTGTCAGGTTTGGGCAGATTTGATTGGATTGTGTAGTATTTTATGACAAGAAGACTCTTGAACATTTTGGAAACTTTCTGATGGATTATAGAAAACTGACGGTTTGCATTGGTATCCCAGTGATGTAATGGCTTCATTGCTTTGAGTTGCTGATGAACAGGCATGCGGATCTGTAGTTCTGACTTGGTTTTTTCTGCATGTTTGTTCCAGGTCAGTTGCTCAGATTGTATTTGTCAGAGGTGTAGTGTGGTATTTTTGCTTTTTTATTTGTTTTTTAACCTAACTACCGATATTATGATTTGGAGCCAAAAAATGTAGCTGCAGTTTTTTTTTTTGTTTGTTTTTTTTTTTGTTTTTTTTCACTGACAAGCTGCTGTTCCTAATACGAAGGGTAGAGTAGTTTTTTGTGTCTGAAGAGGAAAGAGAAAAAGGGCTATAAAAAAGAAAAGAAAAAAAAGTGGATTATTCTTGAGAGAATGATGCGGCTGCTGAATGGGCAGTCCGTCCTCTCCAAGAAACACGAGACCACTTTTGTATAGACCTACAGCAATGCAGCTTGGACGGGGTCCCGGTGTCCTGGCACCATTGTCACATCAGAATGTAGCAGAGTGCCGCCTGACTCTGGCGCATTTCATTGAGCCTCTGTTGTCGTGATGGATGGGCGCCAGTGACTGGCAGCTCCACACTTACAAAGGATCTCGTAGGTGTGATCTCGGTTAGAATAGGCAAGCGCCGGATTGTGAAAGCCTTAGGATATTTATTACTAACTGCTTGCTGTCACTTCGGGAGCCTCCGGAGACAATTGAGCCCCTTAATCCTAGAAGCCGTGGCTGTAATATGCCTGGGAGCGGCGAAAGAGCATTGGCAGGTCACTTTGAAAAGCTGCACAGAGCAAATTCTTTTGTGCAAAGAAACCAAAGTGACTTGATTGTGTTACATGAAAGTATTCTGACTTTTACTGTGCCCAGTGCAGGGGGCACAGGGAAGGGTGGGTGCCTTCCAGTTGTCTGGATGTTACCAGACTATAGATCCTCGTGACTTCAGCATATGGTGCTTTATCCAACTGCATTCCTGCGACATCAATATGGTAAAATGGCACCTCGTTCACACATTCCTGTTTCTAAAGAAGAAATGAGGGATTTTTCTGTACAGTTCCCTGAGATCATGGTCATGACATGAACACTGTCAGAGAGAGAGTTTTTTTCTCCCTTCTTTTTCATGCACATTTAAAGGTTTCAAGTCAGCCAGGTATTTTTTTCCTTTTTAATCAAGTTAATTGATGCTTCTTCTTCTTCTTTTTTTTTTTTTTTTTTTTTTTTTTTTTTTTTTTTTTTTTGTACTAGCATCCAAACTTTTGGGGTGTACCCCCTTCAAAGTCCAAGCACTACTTCAGTAGACTTGAGGCTACAATCACCTTAAGCAATAAAGTTTTAATCCAAACTTTATATCTATAGCACTTTTATTCCTGGGGACTCAAAGCATTTTATGTGCTGTTGAGGTAGATGGCAGCCAATTTGAGCCTGCTCAGTAGAATATCATACTGGGGCCTATTTTTGATAGGAGCCAAATAACCTACCAGCATGTCTTTATAGTGTTGGAAGAAGCCAGAATACCCAAAGAAAACGCATACTAGCACAGGGAGAACATGCAGACTCCAGGCAGGTCAAGTATATGACCTGAAGATACTGGTGTATGCTGTAATTTCTAATAACAAAATGGACTTTCAGCCAGCAAATGTAGGAGAATTAATAATCAAATATAATGATTACTCATTTAAATAATTAACTAAGTAGATGGCATACTGTCCTAAAACAAACTATTGCTATGTAAACTACGTTGCATCTTGTTTTTCTGTTGTCAGTATTGCTTTAGCACATTAGAATATGCTCATCCTGACTTGAGGTAATTGCAGTTGTGGGTCATCTTTTTATTTTGGCCGCTTGTAAAATTCTTTCAGGCAATAGCAGACATTGATACCATCAACTGAAAAAAGATGTAATCTGGACAGTCCTTGTAATTACTCCTACAAGCTTGACATGAGTCTCAGCTGAATCGGGCAAAGCCCATTGGTACCATCATGATGGCCAATCAGCTAGTATTTTTAGAAGCAGTGGCTAGTCCTGGCAGCCTATGTATTTTTAGTTCAGGTTTCAATAAACACATTTTTTTTTTACTGGGTGTTGACCAAATTTGCCTAAAAATAGGCAGTGACACAGTTTATGTTGGTTCAGTCATTAGCTTTGATTAGAGAAGTAACTATCATTGTATCCATTGTTTCTCCTTACCCTAGTCTTGAGCTGTAGCAGTATTCTAAACTTTATTTTTCATTCTTTTTTTTTTTTGCAGATGTAAAGTTCATATCACACCCTCCTTCAATGATCGCAGCTGGAAGCGTAGCAGCCGCCATGCAGGGTCTCAATTTGGGGAACACAGACAGCAACCTCTCCTCTCAGTGCCTTACAGTCTTCTTATCACAAATCATCAAATGTGATCCGGTAAGTAGATATTATAGCAGCTGAATGTATCATCAGTAATTGGCATGCATTAAAGAACTACAGAACCCTTTATTGTGTTAATAACCATGTGGCATCCTACATAGTTGTAATACTGCCCTTTTATACTTTTTAAGGCTTAAGGTTTTTTTTTTTTTGTTACCTTCATGTATTCGATGCATAAAGATAAAAACCTGTGTGCAGCGCCCAATGAAGAGAGAAAGGGGGTGGGGCCAAGGCATGGCTCTGTGTCTTATGGGCGCATAGAGGAGCTGCTTGGGGATGTGTATGCAGATGTGACCCCAGGGAGAGTGGCTTTTCCTGGGGGCATTGCTTGAGGGGGAGGAGCCAGGAGCACTGGCGGGGACCTGAAAAGAAGAGGATAAGGGCTGCTCTGTGCAAAATCACTGCACAGAGCAGGTGAGTATAGACATAGTTTGTTATTAAAAAAAACAACAAAAAAAACTTTAGCATCACTTTAGGCTGTGTAAAGTAGCCCAGATCTTTCACTGAGAGGAGTTGACTGTCGTTAAGAGAGCACCAGCATGGCAAACAGTGATTCCTTCTACCTTTGCAGAATGCAGCACCCACATGACTGGTTAAAGTTGCCTTTGAAGGGGTGCAATGTAGTCAATCCACAGCTCCCCCAACAAGCTAAAACATCTCTCCCTGCAAAACAAGCATTCTCAATTCTCAGGAGTACTAGTTATTTCAAAGTAATTAACCCGAAATTGCTCCGAGTGAACTTAACTAGCAGATGTTGGTTGACCAGTGAGTTGGCCGAACAAAAAAAGTCATTAACACCACAAACCAACCTATTGACAAGTTCCGATCAGTAGGTACATAAGCTGAAAAAACGTTCTTTCTGAGAACTCCTGTAGTTTTTCCACATTAGGCACACATCCATTCCTTCTCATTAGCTCTCTGGTAAATATCATTTAGGGTCATTTATAGAGTACTTGCGGTGGCCTTTTGTTAAAATTAACCTCTTGCCTTTACTATTTATATTTGCAAGGATCAGAAACACTTGTTTTGTTTTCTTATCAGTTCAGTTGGAGCTAACAACTTTGCTAGGGCATTTTGAAGTTTATAATAGAGGTTTGACAGGAGAGGGTGAAAATCTTTCTGGTTCCTTCTGAAGTGATGGTTACTGCTCAGTGATGGTGAACCCTTGGTTCGTTAACTTTCTCTAGAGGACAGCAAAGTAAGTGTGAAGCAAAGCCCTTCACCGACATTTGGTTTCTGATAAAGACTACTTGTTGGGATAGGTCCCACCATAGGTAATTCAAGAGCTTTAATCTGTGGAAGCAGCTCTCCTGGAAATGCTCTAGTGTCTAAAGCAGTGGTTCTCAACCTTTCTAATGCCGCGACCCCTTAATACAGTTCCTCATGTTGTGGTGACCCCCAACCATAAAATTATTTTCGTTGCTACTTCATAACTGTAATTTTGCAGTGGGAGGAGTAGTGCCACGTCATTGGTGTCAGTGGGAGGAATAGTGTCCCATCACTGATGTCAGTGGGAGGAATAGTGCCCCATCATTGGTATCAGTGGGAGGAATAGTGCCCCATCATTGGTGTCAGCGGTAGGAATAGTGCCCCATCATTGGTGTCAGTGGGAGGAATAGTGCCCCGTCATAGGTGTCAGTGGGGGGAATAGTGCCCCGTCATAGGTGTCAGTGGGGGGAATAGTGCCCCGTCATTGGTGTCAGTGGGGGGAATAGTGCCCCGTCATTGGTGTCAGTGGGGGGAATAGTGCCCCATCATTGGTGTCAGTGGGGGGAATAGTGCCCCATCATTGGTGTCAGTGGGGGGAATAGTGCCCCATCATTGGTGTCAGTGGGGGGAATAGTGCCCCATCATTGGTGTCAGTGGGGGGAATAGTGCCCCATCATTGGTGTCAGTGGGGGGAATAGTGCCCCATCACTGGTGTCAGTGGGGGGAATAGTGCCCCATCACTGGTGTCAGTGGGGGGAATAGTGCCCCATCACTGGTGTCAGTGGGGGGAATAGTGCCCCATCACTGGTGTCAGTGGGGGGAATAGTGCCCCATCACTGGTGTCAGTGGGGGGAATAGTGCCCCATCATTGGTGTCAGTGGGGGGAATAGTGCCCCATCATTGGTGTCAGTGGGGGGAATAGTGCCCCATCACTGGTGTCAGTGGGGGGAATAGTGCCCCATCACTGGTGTCAGTGGGGGGAATAGTGCCCCATCATTGGTGTCAGTGGGGGGAATAGTGCCCCATCACTGGTGTCAGTGGGAGGAAAAGCGCCCCAACATTGGTATCAGTGGGAGGAATAGCGCCCCATCGTTGGTATCAGTGGGAGGAATAGCGCCCCATCGTTGGTATCAGTGGGAGGAATAGCGCCCCATTGTTGGTGTCAGTGGGAGGAATAGTGCCCCATCGTTGGTGTCAGTGGGGGAGGAATAGTGCCCCATCGTTGGTGTCAGTGGGGGGAGGAATAGTGCCCCATCGTTGGTGTAAGTGGGGGGAGGAATAGTGCCCCATCGTTGGTGTCAGTGGGGGGAGGAATAGTGCCCCATCGTTGGTGTCAGTGGGGGGAGGAATAGTGCCCCATCGTTGGTGTCAGTGGGGGGAGGAATAGTGCCCCATCGTTGGTGTCAGTGGGGGGAGGAATAGTGCCCCATCGGTGTCAGTGGGGGGAGGAATCGTGCCCCATCGTTGGTGTCAGTGGGGGGAGGAATCGTGCCCCATCGTTGGTATTAGTGAATCCAATGATGGGGCACTATTCCTCCCACTGACACCAATGATACTTACCTTGCTGACCCCTGCTCCAGCCTGGGCTCGCTCGCTCCCTCCCTCCCCCATGGTACAGACACTTACCTGTCAGCTGTCTTCCTTCTCCGGCCGCTCTCCTCCTCTGCACCCGCTCGATCTTCGCGGTTCCGCTCGGCTCCTCCTCTCCAAGCTCCACCTCATCGCTGGTGATTGGCCGCCTGTGTGCCTCTCCTGAGCTACAGTTCCGGCGGCCAATCACCGGCGAGGATTGATCCCGAGGGTGTGTCCAGATGACAGGGGCGGCATGTCATCCCGCCCACACCTGGAGACGGATAGAGCAGCGGTGTCTCGGTTCCTAACACCATCGGAAATATGTGTTTTCCGATGGTCTTAGGCGCCCCCTGTGAAAGCGTCATTCGACCCCCAGGTTGAGAACCGCTGGTCTAAAGGGTTGGTATCAGAGCTGCACACAAAGCTCATACAACCCTCATTTGTCTCTCCATGACGAAACCTAATGAACCTAAGCTGGGCTTAAGCTTCAGATAGCTGGGCTTAGTCAGTGGAAATCCTGGACCGTCCTCTTGAACCCTCAAAAAATGCCATCAGAAGAACCTGAGAGCCAGGCTTCTTTTTTGGTCAATTTTCTGTTGACCTAATTCCAAGTATACATTAATACTTTTGGACATGAAACTGATAATTTGTAAATAGGACTGAACACATCAACAAGGCCTAATAGAGAAATAAATTAAAGTTCACAGTTTGCTTAAAGTCTCATCAGAGTTTTTATTATCCTGGAGAATCTGGTTATCACAGCTCTGGAAAATTGTACATGTTTGGGGAAAGCATCAATGAATGAAACACTTGATACATTGATTCACCCAACAAATTTTATCTAGCATTGCGATAAGCTCTCTTAAAACAGGTGAAAAACTGGACCACTGTTTGAATTGGGCAATTTATGGACAACTTGTTTTTGACTGTTGAGATGGTCAATCACACAACTAACATAGGATTGTCCACTCTACTAGAGAATAGGTTGTCTAATGTATTAAGGCTGATTCAAGAGAAATGTTTAACTAGAGAGATAATATCTTGTTGATAACGTTGCAAGATGCCATCCGTTACTATGGCTTGCAGGGTATGGTAGAACATTGGACAGATTTCCTTTCCAGGGTTAAGGGGGTTGAACACGGTGGGTGACATAACTTTGCAACAAATGTTGAATAGCCACTAATGGGTTTTTCTTTCTTTTTTTCTCTTTCTCATCCTAGGACTGTTTGCGGGCCTGCCAAGAACAGATTGAGTTACTCCTGGAGTCAAGTTTGCGTCAAGCATCCCAACAGATCAACATCACCTCAGACACAAAGTCCGGGGTGGAGGAAACGGATCTTTCCTGCACCCCAACTGACGTCAGAGATGTGAACATCTGATGGTGGATTAAGCTGATCCAACAGAGACTCACTAGGTGGCTTTTCCTTTTCTACGGAGCCTAATGTGTGGAAAAAGCTCTGCAGTGTGAATATCTCCCACACACCCCCCATTATGGGGAAAAAGACAAAGAGCCAAACCTATGGACATTCATACCAACCAAGGGTTAAAAACCCGCTGTTTCTCCTATATACCTGTGACCTAAAATAATACCCCAAAAAACTCATACAAAAAACACAAAAAGAGAAAATAGTATTTGCATAATCCTTCACCGGTGTTGTGCTAGAAAAAAAGGATTTTTATAAGACATTAATGAGCTAGTTTTATATTAAAGGTGTTTATGTCTGTATGTTGTAAAAATAGGCATTAACACAAGACAAATGTCTCCAGGGGAGGTACTAAAATTTGGTGTCCTTATGTGTAAACAGCCATTTTTAATGTAGAAGAGGCTTCTAGTTAGATTAATAACAAACATTTCTATATTTTCTTAAAATGCCTATCGCTTTTGCGCAGTCTAAGCGTTTCTGTATTCTGCTTGCTATTGCATGTAGTCACTTTATATTCTCTCTTTACAATTTTTTTTTTTTTAACCTCCTTAGTTTTGTATCCTCTTCACTTTATAAATGGTTATTGTAACCCATACAATAGTATATCTTAGTATAGTGCATTACTATGTTAATCATTTATGTATCAATGTGGATTGTCTATACCTGAGGCTTGTTGGGTGCTCCCAGTTTTAATTTTTTTGTTTGTTTTTCGTTCCCCCCCACCTTGCATTGTCTCAAGGCTCTAGTTTACTGCCCATATTTTTACTCTATTATAAAGAGATACGGACATAGTGAACATAATATATTTTTATAATCTTTGTATTTTTGTAGCTGCCTCAGTCTTTCAACAAAAAAACAAAAAACAAAGAAACCAAAACTGGTTATCACCCTAGAGGATGCAAGCCTAAACTATTGGGTTCAATCCACAGTCCTAGTTTTGTGTTTTTTTTTTTTTTTGTTTTTGTTTTTTGTTTTTTTAAGATTCTAAAACCATTCCATTTCAAAGCACTTTGGGTCCTTTTTAAGTTTTAGTGATAGGTTTTTGTATGTGGGAATCAACAAAAAACAAATGGAATGGTTTGGAACTACATTGATATTTTTTGGTATTTGCGTCTTGAATGGCATGGCAAGTGATAACTACTATTAAGCTCAACTTGGCTTAGGCAATCTGTGGCTTGAAGTATTCTGGGAGTTAATAGGCACCTCTTAAGCAGTCCTTGTTTTGTGAAGATGCAGCCTATCAATTCACTAGGGAATAGTGAAGTTTGCGGGGACCAACTTACAAAATGGTTCCCTTTCCCATTATATAGCTGACAAGTGCACTTCATTTTTTAGCCTGAAAGCCACAGGCTACCTATCCAGGTATTAGAAGTGTGGTTAGACATATTTTGCATTGGCACAGTACATAGATTCCCTTTTGCGTGCTTCTTGTGAAATATAAGGAAGCCTACCAATGTTCCGGGAGTCCGCTGTGTTTAACTTTATAACGTCACATAAGGGCAAGTTAGAACTATGGCTTTATCTAAAGTTAATGTTAAATGGAACTTTTTTTTTTTTTTTTAACACTAAACTATATAATTTATGGCTAAGGCTAAATAAATATTTATTGCGAGAAATCCTCACAAGGCCAGTATCACCTTTAAACAAGACATAATGCAATTTCCACTTTAAATGTTTGTTTTTTTTGTGGGTCCCATTCTGTTGCGGGAGAGAAAAAATAAATAAATTAGAGGTTCCCTTGACAATGGCTTTACATTGTCGTTACGCAAAGCACTGTAAATGAATTGTGGACAATGGCGTACTTGAAATTGGTTGTCTTGACTTGTTTCCACCCACTTTATTTTGTTCTTAGCTAAAACACACAAAAAAATAGAAAAATATGAAATTTGCACATTGAACCTCTCAAACGTTTTCTATTTATATATAATTAAAAAAATTTAGATTGAAGGGAAAAGACAGACTTCACAGAGGGGAAATGTACTGAGTATGTAAGGTGCCCTTATGGTTTTGATTGTGTAAAAAAAACAAAAAAGGAAAAAAAAATGGAAAAAACATGTAAATGGAGACTAGTCTCCCATCTTTATTAAAGCTGCTATGGATTTAAGTTCCCAGCAAAGTTTAAAAAAAAAAAAAAAAAAGTTGGAAAAAAACATACAGTGCTTTTCTGTATCTTTTTGTCATTGTTTTATTTTGCTGCTATAATGTTGTAGTCTTTTTTGTTTTGTTATGATATATACTGCCATTTTCTAGAATTTAATTTTCTCATAGAAAATTATATTGTTGACTTCCATGTTTTTTGTTTTAGTTTTGTTTTTTTTCTTTTAGATTTTGTATGTGGTCAATTTTACTTTAATGTGATTACTGCTCTATTCCAAAAAAAGGTTCCTATTTCACAATACCTCATGTCACATTGTTGTCACGTTAGACAAGGTCTAAATTGTCCCAGTCATTCTTAGACCTGCAAGTTGTGTTGGGTGCCAGAAGTTGCGTTATTTTAAAAAAAAAACATTTTTTTAATGTATTTTTTTTATTTTTAGTATATTTTGGAAGGAAAAAAATTACAGACCTTTCAGATCAGCTCTCATTTGTATTGGAATGTGTATGCAAAGTTGGTTTCGATATTAACTATTTGTTGGGAGAAGTGTGACCAAGGGGGATCAGCTTTTGCTTTAAACCCTTTACAGGGTTCTCAGTCTTAAAAACCTTAACATAAATCATCACTTCTCCATTCAGGCACAGTTAAAGAGAGGGTGGTAAGATTGCAAATTTTATAAATGGAAGCCAGTTCTTCTGTTCTTCTGTTATGCATGTGCAGGCCTTTTAAAGGGTCCATTGGTCTCAACAGAAGATTAAACAATTTTTGCTTATTGCCATGGGAAGCCCTCCTACTGCCTAGTGGTACGTTTTTACAAAGATGACCTTTCTAGTCCTACTAGGGCAACCAGCAAAATCTAAACTGCTGCCTTACGACCTCCAGCCTGTTCAGGTATTAAAAAAAAAAGATTAGTAACTGTGCCTTACCAATTTGGAAAGTTTGCTTTTTTTGAACGTGTCTGGCAAATTTTGGTAGAATTATGTTTTCAAAGAACCTTTTGATTCTGAGGGATGTTCTGTGATTGGTTGGATTGAATAGCCCAAAGGCAGTTAATAACCCCAAGGGTGTGTTTTGGGATTTAGAATTCTGCAACAGTAGAGGAAGTTTAAAATATTTATCTACATCCGGGCTAACAAAGGTTTGATGTCAATGATGAATACAAAATCTGCTGGAATGGCTGTCATAGCACCTCTGTTGGAAAAATAAAATGTTAGTTTGTTCATAGAATGTTAAATGTTTAAAAAAGGCTAGACCACTTGATTGAACCTTTTGGCTGAGGTTCCTTGTTTGGAAATCTGCACGTCACTTATTACCTCCCAGTTTCTGAGTGGCTGCAAAGTAGCATATCTTTGCTGCAAAACTGGCTGGGAGGCGCTTGGTGCTAAAACTGCACTCAAAGTATTTTTTTTTTTTTTGTTTTGTTTTTTTGTAATGGCATAGAATACATAGCAAAACTGGCTAATGCTGTTATTCAGAAGAATGGATTAGCTGGATTCTGCACGCTGCTAAACCAAATCCAAATTTTGCGAGAAATAAAATAAAGTCCATAGATTTATGGATTCACTTCAAACATTTTACTGTCAGGGTCCAAGAGTACTTGACACATCTTGTCCAAATTCCAGGAACTTCTGTTTCTTTCTAATATTTGTTTCACTGTTTACCTCAAGAACTCTTCTGTCCATGTCATCCATACCAATTCTTTTCCTGGACCAAAATGTGATAACTTTGGTGGCTCCCAGTTCTGTTGTTGGTTAATTGGGAAGCACAAAAAACATTGTTTAAACGTTGTAACTCCTAAAAGGCCAAAGCCTAAGGTCGATTCATGTACTAAGAGTAATGTCATGGTTTTTGTTTTTTTTTTCTACAGTTCTCAAATGTCATTTAGTATCATTCATCTTTGTGCATTTTTTTTTTCTTTGTCTGTTCATGATGGCTGGTCTGAAACGCACATTGTCACCGCCAGACCTGCATGTAACACATTACTCGCCAACTATGAGTCGTATGAAAACTATAATGCGAATTAAAATCTAGAAATAAATTGCGATTTAAAAGCCTTTCTCTTGCCTTCTTTTTTTTTTTTAAGTTTTTAATATTCTTTATTTAGCGTATTTACAAAAGTATCACATGGGCGATCCAATCGAGTCCACCTGTCATTTTTTTTCAGGTGGACCTGATCGATGATCCATGCATTCCTACAGACTGGCAGATGTAAATAGATTTGTGCCCATTTACACCTGTCTACCTGAAGGCCCATTAAAGAGGACTGCACCCTCTTCCGTTTGTGCTGACCTGATCAGAGGCACCCAGGTGTAAATGGACAGCATAGAGCAAAGCTGGGGTTGCTCTGCAGAAACTGAATGGGCATGGACCTGTCATCTTCGCTGCTCTCCTGATCAGCAGGGGATCTGTGAGCGGATCTGCTGATCTGAACATAAAACCGCACATGTGAATGGGTCCTAAAAGTGAAACCTGAACCTGAGTTTTGCAATAGATTCTGCCACGAACCCAAAACACCCAGGTGTGACTGGAGCTGCCCTGGTTCACACATATGCCATTCTGGATGCAGATTCGCAGACAAGCTAGATATTTTGTGTTTCTATTGAGCTGGTTAACACAGATGTGATCCACAATCATTGTGTTTGGAGTACCATTATGAAAAGGGTCCTGTGCGAGTTTGTATCGGTGCGTTCCAGACTAGGAAGTGAGAGTGGAGTGGCAAGCGGAGAGAAGTGTTCACATATGATTGCTATTGACAGGAGTTTTTGCATTGAAGTCAATGGGAGGCATTTCTGTATTGACAATGTGAGGCAGTGTGTGAACCCAGATGCCAGGATGCAATTTCTGCCACGGCGACCTGGCACCTGAGATTTGTTGAGCCCTGGGAGCCGCCTTTAACTTTAGACTAGTATGCCTACTCCTACTTGGATGTACCCAAGACTTAAAGGATAAGTTCACCTTTTGCACAAAAAGAATAAATGCACTTACGTTTTTTTTACTTGCAAAAAACAATAAAAAAAAATTGGGCTCCAGGAGCCTGTAAAAGCATTGCACCAGCAATCAGCAGATCGCTGAAGCCATGCAGATCTGTCAATATATCTTCTTGCCCGTACGGGATGTCACACAGCTCCATGGTAGTTTATTGAAATCTACACACTGACAGCCGCTAAGGCAGTCGGGACTTGTAGTTCACAGAACACTGAATAAATGGCTCATCCGTGTGGGTGGAACAGGGTGAACTTATCCTTTAAGGCGCTATATTCGCAGAACTGGGGCACTTTCTAGCAACCTGGAAACAAGGGTTCGTGTACCAAGCCGGATGGCTTCAGATGTAGAGGTGATTAAAAATATCTGAAACCATTTTGGTTCTGACAGCGACTCGTGCGCCAAAATCAGGTAGTTCTAGTTTGCTCTGCTTTCACATTGTGGTGCAACACTTGCAACAAATTCAAGATAAAATGCTGACAGGTCCTATCTTACAAAAGTGAAGCTCCGATTGCCTCTCTGGGGATCAAGAAGGAATTTTTTTTCCCAGCAGGAGAAATTGGATCATGCTTTGCTGGGTTTTTTGCCTTCCTCTGGATCAACTGTGGGTATAGGATTATAACTTTTTTTTTTTTTTTTTATTGGTTGAACTGGATGGACTTTTGTCTTTTTTGAGCCAGACAAACTATGTAATTAAGACCAGCACTCTCAGCATACTGAGATAG
Organism: Staurois parvus; assembly: GCF_062004578.1. Lineage (NCBI taxonomy): Eukaryota > Metazoa > Chordata > Amphibia > Anura > Ranidae > Staurois > Staurois parvus. The sequence continues at coordinate 2,136,333 of NW_028318146.1, forward strand.
ATTTTGCGAAAGTGCCTTGCATGTCTTCTAAAAGTTCTAGACAGGTATATAATTTTTGGTGTGTCAAGCCACTTTTAGAACACATGCATGACGCTTTTGCAAAATCTGTGCCAGTCTTTATGAATTACAGGAACCATCTGAGAAGGTGAGGTGTTCTGCAGTCCTAACAGACTTCCCGTTCTAAGGTGAGAACACTTCATAACTAAAGTACTTTGAGCAATGTCAACCTAGGACAGGAAGTATGGTACTGGTGGGATCACTAGGTGAAAAAAGTCTGGGGAAAAAAAAAGAAAACACGTGCAGCCACCACATCTTAACCTCGATTCACAGTGCTGCAACCCCATTGTTGTGTGATTTCCAGTGTGAATTTCTTGCGACTTGAGAGTCTCTATGGGACTCGAGTTGCATTGAAGTTGCATCAGAGTAATGAAGGAACCCTTTTAAAAGTTGCAATGTGACTTGAGTTGCATTGATTGGAACAACCACCATTTAAATTAATGTGTTTTGGCTTTTCGTGAGACTACGTCTCATGCCAAGTAGCACCAGTGTGGGCCGGGGCTATGGACTGGCAAACTGAAATATCTATTTTTTTTTTTTGGTTCTGGGTTTAGATACATTTTAGGTTATGTTTATTATTATTAGTATTATTATACAGGATTTATATAGCTCCAACAGTTTGCTCAGCGCTTTACAATATAACAGGAGACAATACAGCAACAATACAGTTCAATGCAAGAGGGTTAGGAGGGCCCTGCTCCTTGGAGCTTACAATCTAGGAGGTTTATCAATCATTTCACCCAAAGTTATTTGGTGAACATTCATCTAGGTATCAAACCAAATTAGTGAAAATTTACCCAGTGACATAACCCAATGCTGGCAGGCACTGGGCTGCTGGTGGGTCTCCCTGAGGGAGCAAAGTAGGTGGTTGTTTCCTCCCTGCTGAATTGATCTTAGGGGTCCCTTTTAATCCCACTAGAATTCGCTTGGTTTTTGGGGTCCCTTGTTAAATCACACTGGGAAAAAGTCAGTAGGACATGTGGTATGCAAATTTCCAGTGAATCCTCATATGAGCTGTAAATTAAACGAGTTCAAACTTGAATTTGACTTTTCTTAGTCCCTGTACAGCCATACCTAAACTGGGAGAGGAAGTGTCAGTACATGGGACCAATCAGGTGTCCTGCACTTACATTTGCTGACAAAGAACATATATTGGGGCTGATTAACCAAAGGCAAATAGAGTGTTCACTTTGCAAGGGAAGTTTCCCCAGAACATAGCAAATGAGGTCCTGTCCCCCATCCCATCTCCGGTATTCTTCAGAAAGTGAAAGTTCACCACATGCACTGAGCTCTGGGAAAAATTCCCTTGCAATAGTAAACAGTTTGCCTTTAGTAAACCAACCTCACTGGCAGGGGGAGAGAGTTTATCAGTCTGCCTCTGCTTCAATATCCAATCACAAGCTGGGGGATGGGGTGGTGACGGGTGGACTGACCATTTGAAAACTCAGGCACTGCCCGAGGGCCCGGGGTCAGTATGGCGCCCCATGAGATGCCCCTGGTACCTTTTTCATAGGCTTTTTTGAGTTTGGGCAAAGACACAGGCGCCCCATGATCCCCTAATACCCGGGGGCCCCATGAGTTGTCAGTTCGCCCCTGGGTGGTGACCTAGCTTTGTTGCATAAAGCAGTTATAAAGGCCAACACATACAATATATATATATATTTTTTTAATAACATACATATATTACCTGGTCTGTGCAATGGTATTGCAAAAAGCGGCCCCGAACCTCCTCTTCTGGGGTCTGCTGCTGCCACTTGCAATAGGGATGCATGTGTGGGCTCACTCCCGAGCCCGAGCTGTGTGTGTCCATAGACAAACACACAGTGAAGCTTGATCCTGCCCCCACTCGCTTATCATAGTATTTGACTGACAGCAGCAGGAGCCAATGCCTCAGTGTCCTGTGAATGCAGGGAGAGAATAGAGAGCCATTACAGACGGGCACATCACTGGATCGAGTGAGCCCTCAGGAATGTATTTAGGATGGGGGGCGCGTTCAAACCCAGTGACATTTTGTACCCTAATGCAGTAAAATATGAAAAATGTCTTGCCTTTACAACCACTTCGCCTAAAACAAAGAAAAGTCAGTTCACTCGGCTGCTCGTACCATCAGGCAGGTCTGTATAGATCTCAGGACTGGATGAACAGAAATACAAGTACAATAGCCCCCATAAATGAATTTCAACTCTCTATTTTTGCGGCATGCATGGAGTTAACCTTTACACTTTTAGAAGTGCATGTCTGGCATAAGATCATGGAGGCATGAGGCCTGAACTTTAGCCCCATGAGCCAGAAATGCTTCTTCTTTGCACCCCTTTGAGATTGGTTTCACTTCCTAAGGCTTCCCCAGCTTCAAGTAACTGCCCACTCATCATTCCCCTGTGCAGTAAGAATTCTCTTGGGGCCTATTCACACCTGTTTGTGCCAGTGCATTGCGTTAATGCCTGTTTTTCTTTTTCACTTTTTTTTTTTTAGTATTGGATATCAGGTTTCATTGCTGTCCGTGTCCCCGTCAGGGAGATTCACCCTCTCCAATTGTCATGTTTACCATTATCATTGAATGTGAAAATAAATGAAAATCCCAAATTATGGGTTGGCCCCTGAAAAGTGATAGAGGAGAACTCTTCCAATGGGGACACTAGTTCTGGTGACCTGGGGGTCCCCAAGGCATTCCCTTAATTTGCAGGGATTTCCGCTCACTTCCTGTTTGGTTTTGGGACAGGAAGTGAAGGTAAATCTCTACAATGGGCACAGATGGTGAAATAAAATCTGATAGAGGTTATAACCCTCCCTGACTTTCTCCAAAATGGAAAAAAAAGTTTTGCCCATAGTTCTACTTTAACGTGTTGCATTAAGACAGTCTGTTGGAAGGAATGGGCTGGAATGCACCAAAACCTCCATAAAAATTAGACATGTGCCATGTTTTTCAGTGCACTACAATGCACAGTATTGTGTTACGGTGTGACGTGGAGCTCTGCAAAGCATGTGCCTTGCAGCTGTGTTGAATGACACTGCAATGAGCTAACATGTGCGGTAGTGCCTGCGTTCACATTACTCTTTGACTGAATAGTGCTTACATGTCACTAAGGAAGTAGGAAGGAGCACAGAGACTGAGCTGTCAAAGACAGCTCTCAGGCTGCACTAATGATCGGGACCGTCTCCTGATCATGTGGCCAATGTGACAGCCAATCACAGTGGTCACATGTTTAGGCAGACCTTTCCATCCCCCCGAGACACCAGGGCAGGCGGGAAAGGACTAAAACTGTTAATTGTTTATGATTGTGCTTTAGCCAAATTAATATCATTTTATTAGGATTATATGATTATTTTGTGTATTTTAAAGTGTAATTTGGATTTACTGGTCTTTTCAGTACAGCTTCGAGGATGGACCTTTTTGCTAAAAATTGACAAAAGCTATGACTGTTTAGAACCAACCCGACCATATAATGAATAGAAGGTTAGAGTGTGCACAGGGAAAAGATTCAAGTAAAAGAACCACTTAGACCAGTGGTCTCCAAACTGCGGCCCAGGGGCCGGATGTGGCCCTTTGTTTGCTTTTATCTGGCCCTTCAAGCACTTTTTTTCCCACTGATGCAAGACATTATTCCTGCCACTGATACCAACAAAGGTGCATAATTACTGTGCAGATACTGTCCTGGCTGGGATTTAAACAAAGGACCCAATTTCTGCAAGGCATAAGTGCTATTTGCTAAGCTGTTGTGCTGCCCTGGTCGAGTACATGTTCACCTTTAAAAAAAATCTCCCCAGCCCCTTCCCTACTACCTCAATGCAGACAACTGTACAAACCCCTCCCCCCCCCTTGCAGCTTTCAACAGATCCATACTTGCCTCCTCCAATGGATGTCGCCTCCAGTGCATCCCAGTTGGTAAAAATCTAGTGCTGGGCTGGCCATGTCACTCACATTCTAAAGATTTGAATGGGTAGTACCCATACTGCAGGAGCCAAATCCCATTCAGGTCTATAGGATAAAAGTAGGCGGACGCAGCTGGCCTAGCAATAGATTTTTACTGAACGTCCAGCAGACAGCATGGGAGGTCACAGCCATTACAGAAGGTTGCAGGCACAGCCCAGATTTTTCATCCTTAGTTGGGCTAGATTTCTGACATCAACAACGGGGCACTATTTCTCCCATTGACACCAACGATGGGGCACTATTCCTCCCATTGACACCAATGATGGGGCACTATTCCTCCCATTGACACCAATGATGGGGAACTATTCCTCCCATTGACACCAATAATGGGGCACTATTTCTCCCATTGACACCAATGATGGAGCATTATTCCTCCCATTGACACCAATGATGGGGAACTATTCCTTCCATTGATACTAGTGATGGGGCACTATTTCTCCCATTGATACCAACAATGGGGCACTATTCCTCCCATTGACACCAATGATGGGGCACTATTCCTCCCAGCGACACCAACGATGGGGCACTATTCCTCCCATTGACACCAATGATGGGGCACTATTCCTCCCATTGACACCAATGATGGGGCACTATTTCTCCCATTGACACCAATGATGGGGCACTATTCCTCCCATTGACACCAAGGATGGGGCACTTTTCCTCCCATTGACACCAATGGTGGGGCACTATTCCTCCCATTGACACCAACGGTGGGGCACTATTCCTCCCATTGACACCAACGATGGGGCACTATTCCACCCCCTAATGCCAAAGATACATTGTTTTCTCCCAGTGACGGCAGTACAATTTATACTCCCAATGACCACAGTCTGGCCCCCCTAAAGTCTGAAGGACAGTGAACTGGCCCTTTGTTTAGAAGGTTTGGAGACCCCTGACTTAGACAACTGATAGACCAATACCCACATAGCCCTCAGAATAAATATAAATATACTTATATACTTACATATATATATATATATATATATATATATATATATTCCCCTTGGGATGTGACAGCTGGATTCTTGTCCAATTGCCCACAGAGGAAGAATGCACATTTTTCATACTGCTGCTGGCTTTGTGAATGGCTCACCAGCAGAAATGTGTGGGCTCTGAATACAAGCCCCTGAACAGCTGGGATGTTGAGAAGCACAGTTGCAAATGAGAGCTGGCTCAGTTGCTAGGCAGATGTATGTAGATATATTTCACTCTACAGGCAAAGCATGGACCCCTGTGAATGGGGATTGTGCCTTTTTTAGAAGCAGGTTTTATATCAGGTCCCTTTCCCTCCTTTCCCTAACAGAAATGAATGTTTTATGTGCATGCTGTTTATTTTCCCTCCCACGTGCACCCTATTGCTGGTTGGAACTTCATTGTTTTTTTTGGCACTGTTCTTATTTGCAGCTTTTGCTGTTCATCCAAGAGATTGCCCTATATAGAATTCAGGCAGAAAACCACTTTTGGGCTGCACCATACCATTAGTGTTTCACTGACGCTAGGTCATGACACATTATGCTTTTCTTGCACTACGCCTTTAGGCTAGCCAGGGCAATTTTTTATATGGGCTGAAAGGCCCGCTGTGTGTTGCACATGGCGCTTTTTTGTTTTGAGTGTGTCACTTTTTTTTTCTTTTTTGTGCATAGAAAAGGAAGGTGCAGGTCATCTGGGTCCTGCTCTGATGTCAGGGGGAGGTTTTGTGACCTTTGTGTCTTTTGCTTCTCCCCATCCATAGGGTTCTCTTTTCGGGAGAACCCCTCACCAAGTACTTGGTGGACTGGACTCAGCTGGTCCCTATGGAGTGGGGTCCACCAAGCTTGGGCCAAGGTAGACAATGGCATACCTTGTCTCTGTCAGGAGCCCTGCACTCCAGGACGTTCAGGGTTATAGGCCCTTTCTATTCAGAGGATTGGCCGTACTGTACCCTCTGTGCACTGTGGTTTCACGGTTCATTTTTTGTTCACAGGAGTTCTGACAAATGAACGCATCTAGGAGCTTAAATAAAAAAGAAAATGGATTAATTTTTGGATCCAGAACCATTTTGTGGGGATGGTATGACCTACTGGAAAGTTTGTCTCTCACTTTATTCATGATATGTTTCCCAGCAATGTTACCTCCATACTGCAGGCAACAAATCTGTGATTTAAGCAGTTTCAGAACAAAGTCACCCAACACCAAAGGCAAATATGGCAAACTGCACCACCCTCCTCTGTGTTTCACACAACCAATAATCTTACCCACACCCAATAACCAAGCATCGTACCTATGTATAAAATGTAGAGTTCAGTGGTCGGATAAATGTCAAAGTGCAGGGGTCAGGAGTCTGTAATATACTTAGTGCAGGGGTCAGGAGTGGATAACATACATGGTGCAGAAAAAGAAGCAGGAGAAAAAGTAATGAGGTAATGTACAGAATGCAGGAGTCAGGAGTGGGTAGCTCACACAGTGCACGGATAAGGTGTATGTAATATACAATGTGCAGGGGTCAAGAGTGGGTAAAGTACAGTGCAGAGATCAGGAGGAGTACTGTATATACACATGGATATATATACACACACATACATACAAACACATATATTGTACCTGGCTGACCCAAGTGTCTTCTTGCAACCTGATACCCCCCAACTGAAAGCACTGAGCCCAGGGTAGCTGTCCTCCCTACCTTTCATCTATCCCTGTGGGGTACAGTATTTAAGTTCTCAGCAATGACAGCTTATCATTGGTAGAATACAATCTCCCATCACGTCCCCACTGCCATGACTACTTTGCAATCTTTGGTGCACATACAACCTTGGAACCAGGGGCGGACTGACAACTCATGGGGCCCCCGGGCAATAGGGGATCCTGGGGCCCCTGTGTCTTTGCCCAAACTCAAAAAAGCCTATGAAAAAGGTACCAGTGGCATCTCATGGGGTCCCCTACTGACCCCGGGCCCTCGGACAGTGCCCAAGTTTCCAAATGGTCAGTCCGCCCCTGCTTGGAACCTTACCTTTCATGGCTCATGGCTCCATGCCTGAAATGCATACAGAGCTGAATTAGGCACTCGAAAGAGTGTTACCAGGAACTGCGTAGGAATCTGCAGTTGGGATTTTTAGACCCAAGCAAATACTAGGGCCCTACTAGCCAATTAACCTACCAGCATGTGTGCAAGGAAGTAGGAGTACCCAAAATCAACCCATGCAAGTGCAGGGAGAAAATACTATGCAGTTACTGTCCTGGCTGGGATTTAAACAAAGGACCCAATTTTTGCAAGGCATAAGTGCTATTTGCTAAGCTGTTGTGCTGCCCTGTTCACCTTTAAAAAAATCTCCCCTGCCCCCTCCCTACCGCCTCAATACAGACAACTGTACTAACAAGCCCCCCCCCTGCACTTTTCAACAGATCCATACTTGCCTCCTCCAATAGATGTCGCCTCCAGTGCATCCCAACTAGTAAAAATCTAGTGCTGGTCTGGCAATGCCACTCACATTCTAAAGATTTGAATGGGTAGTACCCATACTGCAGGAGCCAAATCCCATTCAGGTCTATGGGATGTAAGTAGGCAGGTGCAGCTGGCCTGACAATAGATTTTTACTGAATGTCCAGCAGACAGCATGGGAGGTCACAGCCATTACAGGAGGTTGCAGGCACAGCCCAGATTTTTCATCCTTAGTTGGGCTAGATTTCTGACTGTGGCACATGGCCTAGGGCGGCATGATCACCGGGGGGGGGGGCACATGGCCTAGTCTGAAATTTATGTTGCCTACTGCTAACACTAAAGCTCATATAGCCTAATGTCATTCAAACCACCTCTCCCACCTTTCACCTATAAAAATTTCCACATGTATTTACTTATCACCAGTCCACTCAACCCTGAAATTCATCTCAAGCTATACCGGCTCCCATCCTACTGTGTTGTGTTAGCAAAGTACAGATTACATCTCCATGGACATCTTTTCCTTTCTTAGGTTTGTTTTGTTATATGGGCAATTCTATATTATTTAATATTGTTGACTAAGATTTATTTGACTGTGGTGGAAATTGTTTCTCATGTTTACATGGAACTGTTAATGTGTTCTGTGTGTGCTTCCATCCTCTGTACTGCAGCACTCAGACTGAGAAAGGGAAGGTGAGAGATCTGAACCATTCAGGGTTATATTTATTTGCACAGTGCTGTCTGCCTAACACTGTAGCGGAATGCCCATTTACTCACCATGCTCAGGTGCAGATACAGCAAACTTTAACTTATTTTCCTCAAATCCTTGGGTTCCTGGAGACACCCAGGATAGATACGCTTGTCTGCCTCTGTCCCTTGGGAGCTCAGAGTAGCAAAACCTGATAAGGCAGAGGTAGCTGGAAAAGCAATCTGCAACCAGGTGAGAGGCCCTACATTGTCAGAACTGGTGTGCGGGCATCGGGCCCAGAACCTAATGGCATGTAGACTCTCTGAAGGACCCAGTTACTGTGGGGAGCACCTTACGAACTGCTACCTGAGTACTAGAGGAGTGGCCCTATGTCCTTGCATCTTGGATCTCTCCAGCCATTCGCCTGTGTTACCAGAGCTACTAAAGAGAGGATATGAGGATAATCAAGTTGTGTTTGGTATGAACTGTTTTACTAAAGTAGTGATTCTCAGCTAGGTTCTCTGTTGCTATAGAGTCTCATAGAGACTATGCTACGCAACAACATGTTACCCTGATTGAGTCACAAAGACGGTGAAGAGTCCATATTTGTGCAGCTTTATTATCTGTTATATGGTGCCACCCTGAACCAATTTCACATTATTTATTCTAACTTTGTACGTCTTTAGTAATATGCAAGTTACTCCGTCTGATCTTTCTGCCAATCACCAATTCTGATAAAACACTGCGAACATGCTTGCAGGAGAGGAGAGCGCACAGATGTCCGTGTCAATCATGCCCTCACTTCTAAAGCAGGCTAGGGTGGAGAAGTGACTAAGAAAACAGAACATCAAGAACCATTGTTGTCTGTAGTCACCCATGAGATTGGTGGGTGCCATCACAATGATTTCAGGGAAGGAAGGATGTTGAACTGTGCACATGGAAGATGTTTGCAACTAGAACAACATAGGACATACAGGTCGGGAATATCATTTAGATCCTTAGGGTATGATTTTTTGCCTGGAGTTCTGCTTTCAATTAATTTTTAGGTGTCAGCTTTCCGCCATTTATATGCAGAATCTGGGCCTTTTTTTTGGCACAACCAAATCTCTTTGTTACTTTGGAATTTTTAAGATTCACAATGACAAGCCAAGAGAGAAAAACATGTTTGTAGGCTGCACGGTTGAATTTACAGCAGCTACATAAAACAGAGACCATATTCATTCCATAAAACAGTGGATTACATAATGTTGAGGCATAAAGTTTGCCTGGTTACTTTTATTTACCAGCAAGAAATATTCAGCTGTTACTAGGCAGGTGTATGCCGCAACAAAGGACAATCGTTTAATGGAGGGAGGCTCCCTCTACTGGAAGCATCTAGGATTTCTTTTATTAAAAAGATCTTCAGTGCAATCACCATAATCCAGCTGCAAAGCCATTGTGGTTAGATGGTTGAAAAGAGCCCACTTAGGTCTATGCTCCGGTGCAAAATGATATCGGAAACTCTGGCGAGAAGGGCCCTGCCAACCCTGTGGTCTTGAATTGCATTGTATCTGGTTTTGAATTGTATTGAACTGAGTTGTATTGTAACTGTAGTTTATAATAGAACTCCCTTTATATCGTAAAGCACTGTGCAAACTGTTGGCGCTATATAAATCCAATATAACAAAAATGTTTCGGTAAACTTCAACAAGCCTATAAAAGTTTGTTTCAAAGTAAAAATCTAGTAATCATACCTTTTTTTTAAGTTGCATTCCGTTTTTATAATCTCCTGAACAATTTGCATATTTATTTCTGAATGTTACTGAAAACTATTTTATTATAAATGCTTTACGAACACTTTATAACCCAAGATGTGAAAAAACCCTTATAGCAGCCAACCCCCTCTCACATATATTAAGGGACTTCTGTTATGCAGGCTTTCTTTTGTTTAATTTTCACCTGTTGATCCTGCCAGTAAGGCACTTTCTGCCCTAGGGTGACAACACTCGTTTACTGTATATCCATGCAGGAGCATCGTTGTCAGCGTAGAAGTGTCTCCCTGGGATTACATGAAGCATGCAGTGCATGTGCACATTGTGCACATTTATATTTATTTTTTAAAGTTTAATTGATATTTTTCAGAAAAATTAAAAGATGAACTTACACTGTACACCAGTGGTCTCCAAACTGTGGCCCGGGGGCTTGCTTGCCTTTATCCGGCCCTTGAGGCACTTTTCCTCCCACTGACACCAACAATGGGGCATAATTCCTGCTACTGACATCAGCAATGCAGCCCATTGACACCAACAAAGGGGTCCTATTTCTCCCACTGACACCAACAACAGGGCACTATACCTCCCACTGACACCAATGATGAGGCACTCAAACTGACACCAAGGATAGGGCACTATTCCTCCCCCTGGCACCAGCAATGGGGCACTATTCCTCCCCCTAATACCAAAGATGCGTTGTTTACACCCACCGACACCAGGACAATTTCAACTCCCAATGGCCACAGACCGGCCCCCCTAAAGTCTGAAGGACAGTAAACTGGCCCTTTGTTTAGAAAGTTTGGAGACCCTTGTTGTGCGCCTTCCCCACCCCATGGTGCAGCAGTCTGGAGATTTGAAATCCCTGCACTTTTCCATCTTATTTCTTTTCTGTTTTCCAGAACGGATCAGAGGAATGCTCTTGGATGGCACTGACCAATCAGCATCGTTCTGATACGTCCAGGAATCCCTGCGCAGAGAAGAGTGTGGATTTCATATCTCTGAACTGCTGCACTGGCTGCATGGGCACTGACAGCTCAGTATCCATGGAGGTAAGTACAGCGGGAACTAGTGGGGGGGAATGTATGGTGGTAGTTCACCGGTCAGTCAAGCTTCATGAGCTATGTAAGTGGCCAACACTTATATCAAGGGCATTATTCTACTTTGGTTAAAGTTGTACAGCTTGTTTTTATCTACAGATGTCCCTTATCTGTATCGGTAGTTTTTCAGTAAAGATGAGCTAACCCTTTAACCCCCCCCCGGTCACATCAAGCCCGATTTTGAAATTGTGTGACTTACAGTGAAGTTGCACGATTTCAGAGTCGGCTGACTTGCCGATTTCAGATGCGATTTGCAAGACGTCTGACACAGATGTCTATGCAAATCGCACCAAAAGTAGTGCATGTACTACTTTAGGAATCGGTGTAGGCCCAACCAAGTCAGAACCGCACCGATATGACCGCTCTAATAGCGGACAATAGGGAGGCATACAATTTTCAAGTCGCATGGCATACAAATCGCATGCCAAGTCACACCCGATGTGACCTGGGTGTTAATGAATGTGTGGTTTTTTCATTGTTTTTGGTGTCATTCATGCACCCAAATGTACCTTTAAGCACGTGTATTGCAGCACACCACAGCATAGATTGTAGGGCTGCACGTTAAAAAAAAACAAACGCATCCAGATTTTTTCGCCTTGTGGTGCTTTGGCAGATGATTAAAAACAAATGGGCTACAGTAACAACAGTTTGGAATGCAGCAGATTGAAAAAAGAAGACGAGTTTGTCCTCTAGTTAGCAGGCCAACTGTAAAGATTAAAAAAACATCAGTGCTACTCTAGGTCTCTGGCTTTGGTCCTAGCTTTTACCTTCACTTTCTTGAGCTCTACCCAGGATTTTGTAGCTCTGCTGAAACTGTACCGAGTTTACTTGGCCTGAAATCCTGCAATGTGACTCAGCATTCCCTGCATCACATTTTTTCTCTGTGGCCTGTCTGCCTCTGCTTTGCTGGTTTCCTCTTTGTCTCTTTTGTTTTCCTCCTCCTGAGTTTTGGAAGACAGAGGTTATGGGGCAGCATCGTGCTTTAGACAAAGGGGAAAAAAAGCTTCCTGAGTGCTTTAAAAGGCAACTCTACCCAAATAACTAAGAAAACAGTTAAAACATATGGCTAGGACTATTTTATTTATTACAGGTATCTGTACTTATATAGTGCCATCAATTTACACAACACTTTATATATATATATATATATATATATATATATATATATATATATCGTGCATTCACATCAGTCCCTAACCCTCAAGGAGTGTACAATCTGAGGTCCCTAACTCATATTCATACATACACACACATACTAGGGCCAATTAACCTACCAGCATGTCTTTGGAGTGTGGGAGGAAACCCACACAGGCACAGGGAGAACTCCAGGCAGGTGGTGCTGTGGTTGGGATTCAAACCAACAACTCTAGGGCTGCCAGCTGGAAATGCTAACCATTTAGCCAATGCACTTGACTAATAATTTTTGAAGTAAGGTGCCTATATTTTGAACCTCCCATCCTTGTTGCACCTTGTGGCTGCATAGTATAAAGAGGGCAATAACTATGTGCCAATTCTCTGTTCCCTATTTGACTTTTGGGCTGTGAGAGAAAATCAAACCAAAAAGCGATGCTGACTTTGAGGTCTCTTCTTCCTGTAAGCCCACTGTAGCACTCACCCCTAAAGGAGCTTCTGGATCTTATGGGCATAGCTCCCAACTGTCTCTGATCTCGAGGGACTGTCCCTCATTTGGAACAAAGTCTCTCTGTCCCTCTTTCCTCATCATTTGTCCCTCATTTTTGGTCTGATCTATATAGCTGTATATAAAATGCAGTATTTATCTATCAAAATGTGTTTTCATACAATTTCTAAATTTCTAAATACAATTTCAAACTTTTCACACTATTTCTAAATTGCTGCATCTGTAATTTTCAAAAGCCAATATAAAGGAATAGTAGTGGTCAAAAAACTAACTGTGGGTTTAACCAACAATTTTTTTGTATAATTTTTCTTTAAAGGGGGCGTGGTGGGGTGTGTGTCCTTTGCCTACATACTTTTGCTAATAGATGTCCCTCATTCCCATCTCAGAAAGTTGGGAGGTATGTCTTATGGGTCCTCTTGGCCTTTTAAGTGGTGATCTGGCCTACAGATACCTCAAAACACTCACCAACCCACCATTGGCAGGCAAAAGACAGACATCCACACCATTAAACTTCTTTCTGCAGATTTTATTGGCTCATTGTCTAGGGGAGAGAGGGTTAGGGGTTATAGGATACCCAAAAGCAACAACAAAAATTCTTTCCACACAGTAATAGATTCTAGTAAACACATCTTCAGCCCCTTTGACAAGCTAACAATTAACTTTTCGGCTAAGACTGGCAATCTGTAGTTGTGGACCTTTAAGGCAAGACTGACAATGGACTGAGAAGAACTTTTCTAAAGGTTTTCTCCTTTAGTAGCCACCTTCCTTTGTTCCCAGGCCCTGGTATAAGCAAACAGTGGCTAAATGGTTAGCACTTCCACCTGGCAGTACTAGGGTCATTGGTTTGAATCCCAACCACAGCATCACCTGCCTGGAGTTTCCATGTTCTCCCTATGCCTGCGTGGGTTTCCTCTGGGTACTCCAGTTTTCTCCCACACGCTAAAGACATGCTGGTAAGAAAATTGGCCCTAGTATGTATGAATGTGAGTTAGGGACCTTAGATTGTATGCCCCTTGAGGGTTAGGGACTGATGCGAATGTACAATATATATATTTAAAATAAATTAAAAAGTTTATTTATTTATGGTACTTATATAGCGCCATCAATTTACGCAGCACTTTAGTGCTGCGTAAATTGATGGCGCTATATAAGTACCATAAATAAATAAACTTTTTAATTTATTTTAAATATATATTTGAGCGCTTTGGCTCTGGAGCTATGTCCTTCCTAGGCAGCAGACCTGGGGTCAAAGGACCTCCATTCCTAAGAAGAGCCCAGTAGGCAAGAACTAGGGTCATTCAGGGAAAGACCATTTTAGAAGGTCTCCCTAAATAGTTATCCACTTCCCCAGCTCACATTAATGGATAAAACACATTTTTATAACCTACAACAAGATATCTTGTTGGCACACTTACTCTATTCACTGGGTAACACTGCCCATTAGCAGGCAGAAGCCAATAATGTCCTGGCCTTAGGGAAACCCAAAGAACCCAGAAAAAAATAACACTTAGTGCACAGGCTGGCTACAGCCTATCTCCCAGTACTATGGTTAGACTAGGGACCATCCAACTTATGTCACGGGCCTTAAACCGCCAAAGTCTCATTCTCACCATTTCAGCTTATTGAGCGCTATAGAGTGCTTAAATATAGTGTCTCTATGATTAAAGTGGTCAAAACCCTTACATATACCCAGTAAAGCAACAGGCCTCAGGTGATACACAGAGACCAAAAAAATCTCCCTTCAAAAGTTGTACTTGTTTATCTGCAGTCTCCTCCTCTCTACATCCATTTAAATTACAGAATTTATAAGGCTTGTCTGAGAGTTCAGAAAAAAGGGTCAGAGAGCTGAAATTACCCACTACAAAAGACAGTAAAGAGGGCTTTGAGATGCAAATAACAATAAGAACCCAACGCAGCTTCTAACCCCTCACCACTACTTAGAAATTTAGAAAGTTTTGGCTTTGGATACCTTTAAAATTACAATGTGTCTAATAGTTTAAATTTAAAGCTGAAATCTGAGCACAAACATTTTTTTTTGTAAATTTATTTCTCAATAGCCACATAGGATATAAATCTACTTTGTGTGCAACAAATGCCTTTGCAAACCCAGTTATTGCCATCTAAAAGTTGCAGTGACATCATCACTATGCTGTTTATATCCTGTGCAGAGGGCAGAGCTGTGGGAGGAACCAAGCAATCCCCACCCACTACAAGCTGCCTGAAGAAAACTACAGGAGGGGTGGAGACAAGACCAGTCACCCTGCACAAAGAGGAAGCGCAGCAGTGACCGGTCTTTATTACAGGAAGCTCCAACACAGAGACTGCACAGATCTGATAGAAATATACAAAGCACACCAAGATTCAGCTAACAATACACATACCTCTTGTATTAGGCAATATTTACTTATCCTGGAGCTTAGCTTTAAATGCAGGCAGCATGAAACAAAAAAAAAAAGAAAAAAATTAAACCAAGCTTAGGAAATAAAACAGAGTGCGAAGTGACACTCGGACAATGAGGCACCCTAGGATTATCTGAAAGTTTTTCAAAGTGACCTACTCTTTTTACTGTCCGAGGGGCCTAGCATGTCTTTTGCATATGTCATAAAGTATACCATCTGTTACTGAGACAATCGCTGGTAACTCTGCTCTTCACTCTTTTTATTTTTTTTTTTCCCCCTACATATTCATCAAGCTGAAGGCAGCTGCAAGCCCTTACTTGGTCATCTCAGAGCAGGCAGATTCTTTTCTCTTTCTTGCAAACTCTGAGGACTTTTCTTGCAATTATATTGTAAGATGTACAGGCTGGGGGGAACAATGGCAGCGTGTGTTTTTAAACTACTGCTAGTTCAGTCTGGTCAGGCCATGTGACACAGTATACAGTGTTTTGTCATCTGTGGAATGCCTTTGATCAGGAGTTTATGCAAGAGGGGGAAGAAAAAGCATGAAACTCTAATCCGTTCCCACAGTCCACTAAACGTGAGCTGGACCAACACTGGACAATAGCAGCAAAGCCCTCCGTTGGAACAATAGCAGCCTAAATATTACACGGTTGCTGACTCACAGTTCTTACATTCACAAGAAACTGCTGGCAGTGCTCATTATCCTGCGCTGCTCCAGGGATGCTGAAGGTTAACACTATGTCATTCTTATATCTCCGGACAAAAGTGCCCAGAAAAGCCATTCGGACACGGGGAGGTAGATGAGAGGGTTATAAGTGCAACTTGGAATGAAAGAACTAATCTCTATATACAAATGTAGAAAAACTCAGTCCAGCCTACTCTGATATTGTTTGAAAACAAAAATTGGTGTATGAACGCGAGCAACAAAAATCACCGTATTTTGTCTGATTATTTGGCCATCTAGTGGCCATGATGCAGTATTTTTTTTCTGAAAAACGTCAATCAGGAAAATATCACATTATGGCCACTAGATGGCACTCAATAAATACAAAATCGGTGTCCAAAAATCAATAATAAAATGTGAATTAATTCATACCCTATATGTTGACACTTAAAAGTCACACTTTCACACTTGAAAGTCCAAAAATATAAATAATAAATCCTATTTAGTGTCAGTGAATCATCCCAAATATTTCTTCAGTGTAATAGTCCCAAAGTATGATCCATTTCCACCATATACCTCCAAAAAATGAAATAAGAGCTAGATATACATACATAACTAATATGTGAAAAATTGTGAAAATACAATATAAAAACGCAATGTGAAAACACGTGAAATAGTGAGGCACTCCGTGTACATTTCTATATGAACACTTCTCTGTAAGCACTCCATGAACATTTCTATATGAACACTTCTCCGTGAGCACTCCGTGAACACTTCTCCGTGAGCACTCTGTGAACACTTCTATATGAACTATTCTCTGTGAGCACTCCGTGAACACTTCTATATGAACATTTCTCCGGGAGCTCTCTGTGAACACTTCTATATGAACACTTCTCCGTGAGCAGTCCGTGAACACTTCTATATGAACACTTCTCCGTGAGCACTCCGTGTACACTTCTATATGAACATTTCTCCGTGAGCACTCCGTGTACACTTCTATATGAACATTTCTCCGGGAGCTCTCTGTGAACACTTCTATATGAACACTTCTCCGTGAGCAGTCCGTGAACACTTCTATATGAACACTTCTCCGTGAGCACTCCGTGTACACTTCTATATGAACATTTCTCCGTGAGCACTCCGTGTACACTTCTATATGAACATTTCTCCGTGAGCACTCTGTGAACACTTCTATATGAACATTTCTCCGTGAGCACTCCGTGTACACTTCTATATGAACATTTCTCTGTGAGCACTCCGTGAACACTTCTCTGTGGCTAGAATAAATACTCTTACCCTAAATACGTGATCAAAAAGCCTTCTAAGAGAATAATCCAATAAACCACCAATCCAAACTTCTCCGTGAGCACTCCATGAACACTTCTATATGAACACTTCTCCGTGAGCACTCCATGAACACTTCTATATGAACACTTCACCGTGAGCATTCCATGTACACTTCTATATGAACATTTCTCCGTGAGCACTCCGTGTACACTTCTATATAAACACTTCTCCGTGAGCACTCCATGAACACTCCTATATGAACACTTCTCCGTGAGCACTCCATGTACACTTCTATATGAATATTTCTCCGTGAGCACTCCGTGTACACTTCTATATGAACACTTCTCCGTGAGCAGTCCATGAACACTTCTATATAAACACTTCTCCGTGAGCACTCCGTGAACACTTCTATATGAACACTTCTCCATGAGCACTCCGTGAACACTTCTATATGAACACTTCTCCTTGAGCACTCCGTGAACACTTCTATATGAACATTTCTCCGTGAGCACTGCGTGAACACTTCTATTCGAACACTTCTCCGTGAACACTTCTCTGTGGCTAGAATAAATACTCTTACCCTAAATACGTGATCAAAAAGCCTTCTAAGAGAATAATCCAATAAACCACCAATCCTGAAGATTATCCCACAAACGCTATACCAGATGCCGGGATATCCCATATTTTCAAGCATGACACAATAATTAAATTACATTAAAAACACATATATTCCCATAACACCATCTCTCTAGCAGCTTCTGGGAACGCTAATACCGATATCACCTCAGTTGACCGGAAGTAGCGGAGTGGCCATCTTAACTGAGGTGATATCTTTAGTGATATATCACTAAATACATTGATTTTTTTGTTGTTCTTGTTGTGGTGCAAATGTTTGTCATGTTGGTAAAGCAATTTTTTTGTAAATGTATTTTTTTATTTATTTCAGGTACTTATTTAGCACTGTCAATTTACATACTGCTTTACATATATATTGTACATTCACATCAGTCACTAACCCTCAAGGGGTGTACAATCTAAGGTATATTTTAAAAAAGAAATTGTAATGCCGCTATGGGGATTGCCTGAAAGTTTGCGAATGTCAAACTTTAAGCAAGATTTCAAAACCATTTGAGAACTGAATCCAGGTTCAGGTTCCAGATTTGCTTATCCTTGGTGAACTCACCAACAGGAGAAAAGAGTAGAAGGATGGCTTTATCAGAGTGCTGCTACTTCTTCATTGTCCAATCACCAGGATGGGGGTGTCTTCCTAACCATGCTGTCCTGCTGCAGTGGAAGTCATGAACTGGGCTGAGCTGTCTGGATCACAAGAAGTGTGCAGAGCAGTTATGGTGTGCAAAGTGCATCAGCTCACAGTGTGTAATTGGATGTCACCTTTTACTGGTTTAGAGCTGAACCCTGGACAGATATAAAAGACTGCAATAAATGCAGCTTTGTATTCATTATTACATAAATAAATGTTTTTATTAACGCAAACAGTGTTTTTCACTGAATTTTCACTTGGTATCAACCTCTAGTCCCTAACCCTCAAGGGCATACAACCTAAGGTCCCTAACTTACATTCATACACATACTAGGGCCAATTAAGACAGGATCCAATTAACCTACCAACATGTCTTTGGAGTGTGGGAGGAAACCCATGCAGGCACAGGGAGAACATGCAATCTCCAGGCAGGTGGTGCCCTGGCTGGGATTCAAACCAACAACCCTAGTATTGCCAGGCAGAAGTGCTAACCATTTAGCCACTATGCTGCCCACAAACTGACCCCTTTGTGTTTGCTAGATGATTTCACCTTTGTAAAATAAATAATAAATGAAAATCTTTTTGCAGGTAAAAATGTGCATTTATTATTTTATTTTACTAGGAGCCTGTAAAGCATTGCGCTAACGATCAGCAGATTGCAGGTAAAATCTCAGGCTCCTGCAGACTGTCAGTGTATCTGTCTGCTTTTACCTCGTACAGGCAGGCAGTTACTGAATGACAGGAAGCAACAATGAACTACCTAGAGCGCTCACCAGCACCATGGTAGTTCATTGAGAACTACAAGCCGTCAGCTGAAATGGCTCAGAACTCTGTGAATGAATGACACGGCCAGTCGGGTGTAGCCCTGCATGGCCACATTTTTGTATAATTATGACAGTGGGTGAGGGGAAGAAAATTCCTTTTTTTTTTTTTTTTTTTGCGCTGCTGTGATATGACTTCCTGTTAGAGGGTTTCTATGTTCATTCTCTATGGCCCTACTTTATGTAGGAATGTAGCTACCCTCTCTTGCTTGCTCTCAAGATTGACTAGAAAATATGGACCATGTGAACTGACATGCTCCAAACAAAAGGTAGTGAGAGGGAAAAAGGAGAGGTTCAGGAATTCAAAAAGGACATTACAAGGTGGCAGAAAAACACCGTAAGAACCAATTTCATGACATGTAGATTACAGGACCATTAAGTTGTGGATGTGTATGGATTATTTTTGGAGAATAAGGATATTGTTTAGCACCACCTTAAACAACATGGCTGTTTGTTATGTCTTTCGGGCACTCTGTTGGGGAGAACTCTGTGTTTGAGTTTCTGGGTCATCGAACTTGCTGTGGTGAGGGGTTCCCAGCCTGGTGGCTTGGGAGTGCACCAGAAGGGGCTGGACACACAATGCTGGATGGAGACACCTAAAGATCCCCAGGAGGACAGCAACAGTCAAGGATTATGGAAAGGAGATAACTCTACTGGAGTATCCTAGACATATAATAGGAGTAGGAGTAAACAGGGCCTCCTGCTCATAGGTAGGCTGTCTTTATACCAGGTGGGTTTTCACCTTGTGACACTGCACTTTATTACAATAGGGTAAGTGAGCGCAAAATAAAATGAGAAAAACCACAACACAGCAGCTGGCATACAAGGTAAATCTCAACACCTTGAAACTAAAAATCACATACAAACGGTATGCAGCGCTAGACAGAAAATATAAAGAAAGCTGAGTTCCCAATAGTTCCGTATAAATGAAATAATGATGCTAGTAGCCTGTTCAGGTTCCAAATACGGTAATTAAACCATATCAGTTAGAGTGAAAAAAAATGTTCATAACAGCAAGGCATCAGTATGCAATCCTGAAGAAACCAACAAAATGATGCGCTTACCACAAGGGCATACAAACAAGGCGTTGTATGCATATACTCTGGTGTATCATCAGTGGGCAGAAGAGCCTGGTTCACACTGCAGACAACATCCGGTCACTAGGAGGAGGCTCAAGAGATGTCAGCACACACTCTGGGATCCCATCCAGCTCATTTGATAGGTCCAACGGCGTCCAGCCTCACAGTATATACTCCTCCTATGGTGGTCCACCTTTCATGACTCGCAAATGAATGAGTCATAAAGCAAAAATGGTATGATGGTGAAGTATGTCTTTATTAGAAATTTCCAAAAGAAGGTAAAAAACTCACATATGCAAATACAGCGAAGCTTGTAAGAGCCAGGTCAGATGTCAACCTCCCTGGTGATCTAGGGCTCCCTGGTGTATAATGGCGTCAGCTGGGCGAGTCCCCTAACATGTTTCGAGCTGAACACGCTCGTTATCAAAGGGCCCTTTGATAACGAGCGTGTTCAGCTCGAAACATGTTAGGGGACTCGCCCAGCTGACGCCATTATACACCAGGGAGCCCTAGATCACCAGGGAGGTTGACATCTGACCTGGCTCTTACAAGCTTCGCTGTATTTGCATATGTGAGTTTTTTACCTTCTTTTGGAAATTTCTAATAAAGACATACTTCACCATCATACCATTTTTGCTTTATGACTCATTCATTTGCGAGTCATGAAAGGTGGACCACCATAGGAGGAGTATATACTGTGAGGCTGGACGCCGTTGGACCTATCAAATGAGCTGGATGGGATCCCAGAGTGTGTGCTGACATCTCTTGAGCCTCCTCCTAGTGACCGGATGTTGTCTGCAGTGTGAACCAGGCTCTTCTGCCCACTGATGATACACCAGAGTATATGCATACAACGCCTTGTTTGTATGCCCTTGTGGTAAGCGCATCATTTTGTTGGTTTCTTCAGGATTGCATACTGATGCCTTGCTGTTATGAACATTTTTTTTTCACTCTAACTGATATGGTTTAATTACCGTATTTGGAACCTGAACAGGCTACTAGCATCATTATTTCATTTATACGGAACTATTGGGAACTGCACTTTATTGTTTGCCTGGCCGATTTCTTCAGCAGGGCTTAACTCAATTAATACAGGTCATTGAAAAGTTCTTGGTGTGTCGGGCGTCACTCAAGCCCAGGTATAGGGCAGGTCATCACCGGTGCAGGGCATGGGACCCAAACAATCCAGCGGCTCCTCTAGGGGTAGTATCAAAGTGAGAGTTCTCAGGTCTACACACTTGCTGTGGTTCTTATGAGGGGTTCCTACTGTCCCTAGTGGTTTTTAATAGAGAATGCAACAGAAGGAACTGAAACAGACAATGGTCGGTGTGGACACCCCAAAATTCCCTGGTGGACAGCGACATTTGGGAATGATGGCAAGGAGATCACGTTGGAGTATCGTACACATGTAGGAAGCTCAGGGCTGACTCAACCCACCAGCCTCCCTCTATAAAATACCACTTCTGCTTGGACTGAACTTCAAACAGTATAGTGCACAATAAAACTTCACAAATACACGTTAGGAATTCTCTCATTCAGCCCTTTAGGCTGAGCAAGAGAAATCACTCAATTTCTCCATTTACGATAACAGCCTGGATGGACAAATGTGCAGTGTCGGCCATTGTCTTCTGACATCTGCCACCTTTGGAACTATCGAACATTGCCTACGTCTGAGTATAGTGCAGGTGTGTTTGGATGAGAATTTTCAGCCCAGCTGCATTGGCAAAAGTCAACTGAGAATTCAACAGGGCCACCTATGGAATAACTTTTATCCGATTCCTGCTGAATCGAGTGCATTCCATGTACAGCCAGGCTAAAGTAGAACTAAAGGCGAAGCTTTTTTTTCATTTGGATAAAGGAGGGTTAGAACCACTGTCAGGTTTTTTTTTTCCATTCTTGTCCCAATGGGGAGATTTCCCTTCACTTCCTGTCCCACAGGCAAAACAGGAAGTAAGAGTAAATCACTCCAAAGTGAGGGTGTCACCAAAGTCATCAGAAAGAGTGTCCCAGTGGAGAATTACTCCCTTCATTATTGTACTGGTGTCAACCCAAAATTTGGAATTTTCACCTTTGATAATGGTAAACAAGACAAATAGAGAGGGTGAATCTCCCTAACAGGGATAGTAGCAATAAACACCTAACTGGTATTCTAATCCCTCTCCACTCATCCAAAACAGCAAAAACGTTTGACTTTTAGTTATATTTTAAAATTCCGAAAGTCAGTCAACTGCTAATACTTTTCAAAAAGCTCTGTAAGTCTTAAAGCCCACTCAGTTTTACATACTCTGCACTTGTAAAGCTTACACAGATGAAATACATTTAAAGGGGTTGCCTGGCCTACCAAAGGATTTGTATTTTTGTTCATCCAATCCTGAGATTTATATAGCTTTTCTAAGAAGAACAGCCAGCCTGGTGACCAGTCTCCTCCTCACAGCAGTTAAGCAATACAACTTGGTCACCTCCCTGCCCCTAGCCTGTGATTGGACAATACAGGAGCAGCAAAAAACCGATGAGCTCCCCTCTCTGCCCTCTCCTTCAGTATGTTCCTTGTCATTACATGTTCCTTCAGAAGAGTCTGATTAACTAAAAGTGCTGCTCCTCCCAGCCTGGGTGATGCTGTATAGGGGATTGGAACAGGCTAATAGGAAGACATGTACAGTATTTACACTACTTGTACCTAAAAATACATCTGATGAATACATAACTTGTTTGTTTTAATATCTGTCTGGCGTTCAACTTTAACAGATAGAGTGGCTTATCAGGATTTTGGGTGAAACTGTAACCTCCTGTCACATGATCCTATGCGCTTACTATTATTATACAGGATTTATATAGCACCAACAGTTTGCTCAGCACTTTATAATATAAAGGGACACAATACAGCAACAATACAGTTCAATACAAGAGGGTTAGGAGGGCCCTGCTCCTTGGAGCTTACAATCTAAGAGGGAGGGACTGGTGGTACAAAAGGTAATAACTGTGGGGGATGAACTGGTAGGAGGAATAGAAGATTCCGTTATTAGCTGAAGGCAGGATAGGCTTCCCTGAAGAGATAGGTTTTCAGAGATCACCCAAAAGTGCGCAGAGTAGGCAATAGTCTGATAGATTGAGGTAGAGAGTTCCAGAGGATGGGGGAGGCTCTGGAGAAGTCCTGGAGATGAGCATGGGAAGAGGAGACAAGGGAGTTAGAGAGCACTATACCACAGCATGTGGGAAGTGGGCTGCTGAGAAATAGTTTCGACTGAACCAAGGAACACATTTGCATGAATATTTAAAGATTAGGATACAAGAGCAACCCAAGAATCCTAGCAGTCAGTAGCCAGGTGCACGGTATAAACTCTAGCCACACAGACTGCTTCCAGAGTTACTTTAAAGGAAAAATGTTTAGTACTTATGCCATTGGTTATTACTCCTTACATGACTTGTTTCAGTCCACCCCTTAAATGACCATAATCATTAAAGTTAAACTTTACCCATAACAATGCGATAAAAATAATGTTCTTTAGCAAAGAACACACATTGCACATTAACAATTATGCTACCAAAATTAGTGTGTGCTGCAAATTTCCCTCAGAATTGCTCCTGACTTTTTTTTGCCAGAGGCTGCCATTTCTTTGAAGTCCAGAGCCCCTGAGCAGCAGTAAATCTTTAGGCTGCCAGAAGATGGTCCTCTACATTTTTGGCACAGTGCCTAAAAATAGAGAGCAACTGAGCACGTGCAGAGCAGGGTGAGGCAACGTATTACTGGATTTAAAACAGTACAGGCACTTATTTTTAAAGTTTTACATAGTTCTACCTGCAAAAGGGGCCAGCCTGAAGTGATCTAGCAGGACTTCATTTTCTGACTAATGTATCCCACTATAAAGGATAAGTTCACTTTTTGTAACATGTTACATCTATATCCAGCCTCATCATTCATTCAGAGTTCTGTGAATGGGAACACTACAGGTACTGATGGCTTATAGTTCTCAATGGACTACCAGGGCACTGTTGAGCACTCTAGGTAGTTCATTGAGTCTTCCTGTCATTGTGTGACTGCCTGCCCGTTCGAGGTAGAAGCAGACAGATACACTGACAGTCTGCAGGAGCCTGGGATTGCACCCGTGATCTAGTAATCATGAATGCACCGCTTTGCAAGCTCCTAGTAAAAAAAAATAATAAATGCACATTTTTTTTACCTGAAAAAGATGTGCATTTATTATATATTTATTATTACAGGTACTATTATAGTGCCGTCAATCATTTAGTTATTATTTTACAGGTAAACATATCCTTTAAAATACTCTTGTTCTAATGAAAAGTGTCCTTCCTGGAACCTGTGATGTGCATATTCCACTCTATCTGCATCAATAACATTTAAACTGCCGAGGTGATAGAGAAGGGAGTGCCATAGTAACGTTATCATCCAACAAGAATTTACTTGGTCTTAACTTTCGATAAATGCCGATAGATGCCAATTGTATTTAGGGAATTAAAAGGCCCTTTTTTTCACGGCTTATATACTCAGCGACTACTTTATTAGGTACACCTGTTCAATTGCTTGGTAACACAAAACTGCTAATCAGCCAATCACATGGCAGCAACTCATGGCAGGTTGAGTTGAAAACAGATGAGTTGATGTGGTTGGGTTGAACACACATGGATGATGTAGTTGGGTTGAATACACGGGTGATGCAGTTGGGTTGAACACATACGGGTGATGTAGTTGGGTTGAACACATACAGGTGATGTAGCTGGGTTGACCACATATAGGTTGATGTAGTTGGGTTGAACACACATGAATGGATGTGGTTGGGTTGAACACACACGGGGGATGTGATTGGGTTGAACACACACTGGTGATGTGGTTGGGTTGAACACACACAGGTGATGTAGTTGGATTGAACACATATAGGTTGATGTAACTGGGTTGAACACACATGAGGTGATGTGGTTGGGTTGAACACACATGAGTTGATGTGGTTGGGTTGAACACACACGGGTGATGTAGTTGGGTTGAACACATATAGGTTGATGTAACTAGGTTGAACACACGAGTTTATGTAGTTAGGTTGAACACATATGGGTTGATGTAGTTGGGTTAAAAATACACTCACCAGGCCACTTTATTAGGTACACCTGTTCATTTGCTTGGTAACACAAATTGCTAACCAGCCAATCACATGGCAGCACTCAATGCATTTTGGCATCTAGACGTGGTGAAGACGACTTGCTGAAGTTCAAACCGAGCATCAGAATGGGGAAGGCAGGGGATTTAGGTGACTTTGAATGTGGCATAGAATGTGGTGCCAGGCAGGCTGGTCTGTGTATTTCAAAAATTGTTGATCTGCTGGAACTTTCATGCACAACCATCTCTAGGGTTTACAGAGGATGGTCCAAAAAGAGAAAATATCCAGTGAGTGGCAGTTCTGAAGGCAAAAGGGGGTCCAACCCAGTACTAGAAAGGTGTACCTAATAAAGTGGTCGATGAGTGTATATAGCAAATAAGCCTTCAAAGTGGTTGTAAAGGCAGAAGGTTTTTTTACTTTGATGCATTCTCTTCATTAAGGTAAAAATCCTTCAACAAGCAGCTCCTCCAGCCCTCCTTATAGTTACCCAATCCCAATCTCGATCCAGCAATGTCCACCAGAGCATATGTCTCTGCTTTCTCTTTCCTCATTGGCTCAGACACAGCACTGGGAGACATTTGTTCCTGCTGCCGTCAATCACAGTCAGTGAAGAGGAAGTGGGGGGCGGGGCTGAGTTGCGTTCTTTGTGTCTTATGGACACAGAGCCGGCTTGGGAGCAAGCATGCACAAGTACCCCCAGAGCAGTCAGCTTGCTATGGGGACACTCAGCAGAGGGGAGGGGCCAGGAGGGCCAGCGGGGGACCCAAGAAGGGGAGGATAAGGGCTGCCAATACACAGAGCAGGTAAATATAACATGTTTGGTATTTAAACGCTACCCGTCTGCCCTATAGCAGTAATACTGCTACAGGGCAGCACGGGTGTGCAAAATAGCGTATATATATATATATATATATATATATATATATGATTTTGCATTTCTA
The DNA here is from genome assembly GCF_062004578.1 of Staurois parvus. Taxonomy (NCBI): domain Eukaryota; kingdom Metazoa; phylum Chordata; class Amphibia; order Anura; family Ranidae; genus Staurois; species Staurois parvus. Next base: position 2,162,468 of record NW_028318146.1, read on the forward strand.
GGTAGGGGGTGCATGCAAGCCTCGCGTGGGCCTTACCTGCGCCATTGCCTGCGGCCACTACTGTAAATCACCCGGTCCCACCCGGTGATTATTCGCCGGCACCCGGTGATTGAGGAGCATTACAGACGGAGGGAGAGAACTGTAAGTACACAATACAGATCTCTCCCCTGTCAACTCCTGCACACTGATATGCATGGCTTTGCATAGCAGAGCCATGCAAAGCAGCATGTTTACAGTGAAGCACAAACACAAAGCAAAACAGCATACAGTTAACCCTTTGATCGCCCAACATGTTAACCCCTTCCTGCCCAGTGCCACTAGTACAGTGTCAGTGCTTTTTATTAGCATTGATCACTGTACTGGTGTCACTGGGGATGTCAATGACACCAAGTTTCAGTTCCCCCCAGTGTCAGAATGCCCATTACAGTCCCACTATAAGACGCTGATTGCTGCCATTGACGCTGATGCAAAAAATCCCATTATCTATACTGTCATCTGTAAATGCTATAACTTTCACATAAACCAGTTAGTTTGCACATATTGGGATTTTTTTCTAGACATGGAGCAGAATACATTTTGGCCTAAATTTATGACGAGATTTGATTTTTTACATTTTTTTACTGGACATGCTTAAAAGCAAAAAGTCAAAAATATAGTTTTTTTTTCTCAAAATTGTCAATCTTTTTTTTTATAGCGCAAAAAATAAAAAACGCATAGGCGATCAAATACCACCAAAAGAAAGCTCAATTTGTGGGAAAATAAAGGACGTAAATGTCATTTGGGTGCAGTGTTGCATGACCGCGCAATTGTCAGTTAAAGTAACGCAGCGCCGTAAAGCAAACAATTGCCTGGTCAGGAAGGGGGGCAAATCCTCTGGAGGGCAAGTGGTTAAAAATAAAATGTATCCTTTACAATCACAGTAGCCATATTCTTAAAAAAGAATTCTATGGCAGTAACACAAGGTTAATATCGTATAACATAAAGAAATACATTTGATATTAAATGAAGGGGAACTTTTGAACCTCGGCCTTTTAATGGACCAATACATACTTTTTGGACCATAAGAATAAAAGGGCATTATATTAGTTATCAACCTGAAGACACTAGTCTAAGGCCCCACTCTTGGCGATGGTACACTAGAGAGATGTTTATGCGAAGCCCCCACATTTGGTTAGGATACTTACCTGTACTAGAATCTAGCATCCCAATGACCTTGAACCGATCAGTGACTGCTGCCCATCTCTGCCAATCCCTCCACTGGCTTCCACTAACCCAAAGTTAAAATTCAAAATACTAATCACAGCTTACAAAGCCATCCACAACACTGCCCCTAGCTACATTGCCAACCTCATCTGCAGATATCGCCCAAATCGCCCACTCTGCTTCTTCCAAGATATCTTCCTCTCTAGCTCCCTCATCACCTCCTCCCACACTCACCTCCAGGACTTCTCCAGAGCCTCTCCCATCCTCTGGAACTCCCCACCACAGTATATCCGGTCAGCCCCCACCCTGTCTGCCTTTAGGTGATCTTTGAAAACTCACTTATTTAGGGAAGCCTACCCCACCTCCACCTAAGAACTGTACTTGAATCACCTCGACCAGACCATCCCCCACAGCTATCACCTTTTGTATCACCTCCCTGTTCCTTTAGATTGTAAGCTCCATGAGCCGGGCCCTCCTATTCCTTCTGTACTGAAATGTATTGTAATTGTACTGTCTCCCTTATATTGTAAAGCACTGCGAAAGCTGTTGGTGCTATATAAATCCTGTATAAATATAATAATAAAAATTTGTACAGAAACTTCCAAGGCAGGAACGAATCCAATTTGGTGGTTACGAGAAACTTCCTAGCACTGTATTTTTTGCACATCAGACTTTCTATTGGGAGAGACAGCAAAGTGTCTGCACATTTCAGAGTCAAATCTTCTTATCTTCTGCAGAGTACTGCTTCGCTCTATGGGGAGCTGCCTTCACCTGCCATACACCAGGCATTCCCTGGATTTTGGACTTTTATGCCTCATCTGTCATTTTTCATTGTATGGTAACATTACTGACTTTTATTATCATTCTATACATATTTTTTATTGCCCCTCCCCCCCTTTATTTTATATTGACCATCCATTACATTTTATTCATTTATTTTTTAAGTTTGGTCCCCTCCCAGCACCGATTTGTTCTTTATACTCTACATTTCAGAGTCACCAGATGACTGACAAATGGGACCAGGGAGAACTGATGTACTACAACAATGCTTAAATGAAAAATCAAGGCTGCATGCATCTCAAGGTTTAATTTTTACGTTGACTGAAGTGTACTTTCATTACTACAAAATGCAATACCTTATTGCTCACCTGTAAACACAGATGGAAAGGGGGAGGGACTGTGTCAATCACATAGGGAATAATGGCCTGACATAACCCTGGAGGATTTCAATGACCCCATTTTTGATTTTACAGGTGATGGATAATGTACTGCACTATGTAGAGCACTGATCCATATTTCAAATAAGATAAATGGACACAAAGGTACATACCCCCATCAGCTAAGTGGCTACAAGGTGATCATTATTGTTCTGCTAATAACTAAACTGCCAGTTACTGTAAACAAAGCTCAGATAGTGGTGTTGATATACTAAAGAAAAAAAAAGGCTTTTATCTTCGCAAAGTGTATTTTCACATTCCATAGTGACTGTTCATTTATCTTCGAGAATAAAGTAAAGCTGGATTCACTTCAATCATCCAATCACGTACAAGCAAAAATACTGCTTTTACAGATTTCACATATTTGATTGGGCATTCAAGGTAAACACAGCTTTACCTTGTTTAGTAAACTAATGTATGTCATATTAAAGTATAAGTTCACCTTTTTAGAAAATAATAAGAAATGCACATCGTTTTTGAAGGTAAAAAAAAGTGCATTTATTATTTTTTTTTTAGGAGCCTGTAAAGCATTGCACCCACGATCACAGGTGCAGTGTCAGGCTCCTGCAGACTGTCTGTGAAGCTGTCTGCCTGTATCTCCAATACAGGCAGACATTACTTCAGTCCAGGAAAAATCAATGAACTACAAAGATGCTCACCAGCAGGGCGCTGGTGAGCATCTTTGTAGTTCATTGATTTTTCCTAGACTGAATTAATATCTAAGAGGGCCTAAGTTCATTGAGAATTACAAGCCATCAGCCACAAAGGTTGTCGGTACTTGTAGTCTACTCTTTTCATATACAGAACTCTATGAATAAATGATGGGACCGCGTGGGTGGAGCAATGTGAGGGCGTTGGGGGTGGAAGACTGTTCTTGGGGAGAGCTGCAGGAGTGGGAACATGTTACATGTTATGTGTTCCCTCCCATGTAATATGTTCTCATACAGTATCTTATCCTTTAATCTGATACTGGCTACAATATCAGTCAGAACCAGTAGCAGGCATACATTATTTTGCAACATTTTTAAGGATCTGTTTTATTTATATATATATATATATATATATATATATATATACTTGAATAAAATGTTAATAATTTAATAATTTTTTTCATAATCTCCCATATGTGTGATTGAGCAGTGAAAGTGAACGCAGCTTTACAGTACCTTGTTTTCTAAACTATATGAACCTACACAGTGAATGTTCACATCTCTAACTGAACAGCCTCTATGCTTGGTAAATTAACCCCAGTGTGTGTTAATTGTTTAAAAACTATGGTTTTAGCTACCATGAAAGATGCGTCTCCATGGAGTTTGTATGATCTTTGCCTATTATATATATATGTTTTGCATAGTCTACGTGACAACTGAACGCATACTGGCTTCTGATAAAAAAAATAGACCTAGAGCATGTAAGTGCATGCTTGTTTGAACCTGGTAGGAGTTTCAAACTAGGCTCTTTCTGGATTACAAAATGTTTTAAAACCCTTTTATTTTTTTTTTACGTTTTTATTGCAGTTTATCAAGAATTTGGTGAGTTTTTAAAATGATGTGTCTACAATTTCATTTGTAAGAACTGTCCTATGCTAGCAGCATGATGGAGAGTTGGACCATTGCACTCATGTAGAACAGAGTGGTTTGGGTCTCCAATGGTTCCACACTCTCCCAGCACAGTGCTCCAATGAAAATTGGTGCTCAAGGAGCATGAAATTTGCTGACTGGACTGCAGGGGTGCAGGGGGTGTGTCAAATGCTAGAGATCCTAACAACTGCACTCTGCGTAAGAGCAGTGGTCCAATCCTTCAGTATGTGGCCTACACAATGCAGCTTCTTACAATTTAAGTCACAAACACATAATAATAATAATAATAATAATAAAATATTCTTTACTCGTTATGCAGTCTGCCTGTGTAACAATATAAAAAGCAAGACTTCAGCTGGACTTTGTCAAATATTTGTGTACTCTGAACAACACTGCAATATTTTAAGCTATATAAATTATGAATAATAATAATCTATAAATATATATTGTAATACTATAATAATATTTAATATTATTTTAAGCTAATATTCTATATGAAACATTAAAAGAACTGATAGAACATTTGTAATTTAAGGCTGCATTCTCTAGTGTTTTGCATGCATAATCCATTCCTGGCTGCAATATCAATCACAACCAGTAGGAGGCACACGTTATTTTGCAACACCTATAAGGATTTGTAATGATATAGTGACATCTAGTGGTTGAATAAAAGTATTGCAGTAAGAGGTTTATAGCTGTTCACTGTATGAATAGCTCTAACCTGACCATAGTTTTCTCTAAATATCTGTTGCTTTTTGTTTTCATATATACATGGAGAAAAAAGATTAGGAATGCAAGCCAAACTAAAAGGATTGGTTGATGGATTCTACCAGGATTCTTGGGTTTTTGGTATACTTATTAATAATAGATAAACAGGCTGATGGTCAAAAAATTAATGAACTTCTTTAATGAAAAACATCTTAAAAACATACAAAACAATAAAGCACCACACTCCACAGATCTCATATTAAATATGGTGGAGCAAGTACTGAGATATGTATAGTCCCATAATAGCTAATTCAGCTCCATATTGCGAGGTTGAACCAATAAAGCCCCCATTAATGAGGTATTCCATAAATTATGATGTTGTGCCTTTCAAAAGAGACATATATTATAGAAAGTAAGTAACGTGTACAAATAGCGTGCAGTCCAGAGGAGGAAATTGGTGCTGTATCAACCTCCCTCCTGCACTAAATGACTCAGTCTTGAGGTGAATAATTGCAGAGCCCAAATAGAAGACAATGACTAATTGTAGTCCAGAAGAGGAAGCAGGTAATGCTTAGAAGTAATATGGTGTAAATTACTGCAAATCTTCACCCCCCTCTAGCACCCAAAGGGTAAAGGTGCGGTCCCAGGGAGGATTCGAGTAGGCAAGACCTCCCTCATACATATACAGAGTCTTCAAATAGCAACTGTGGGCAAATGAACGGAGCAGTCCCTTGAAATAGGAAAAGGCTTGGGTCCCTTGGAGCAAAAACAGTTCATAATGCAGAAGTTGGATCCAGTACAAATACTTATCAGACTGAGGCATGGGTCATCATTAGTAGATCTGGGGGTGTGGAGACGCCCTTCCTGACCGGTTTCGCAGGTGTAAACCAGCTGCTTCAGAGGTAGGCATTCAAAATCGTTTGGGAAATTTTCTTTTGGTGGTTTACTACCACTTTAACTGTCTCTGAGCAACCCAAACTAAAAATGCTATTTAACCACTTGCCGACCAGACAGGTAAAGCGTGGTCATCCATTTCTGGGACGGCGTCCATGGATGTCCTCCCAGAACCCTGCCCCTTGGGCATGCTCTGTGACCGCTGTGTCCTTTGGACCCAGCTGATCACAGATCAGGGTAAAGGGCCAATCACAGTGGCCATTTACCATGTGACTAGTGGTGTCCAATCACAGATGATCAAATGTAAACAGACTTGATGGTTATCCGCAATTCTTTCCTCACACGTTATGTCTGCGTGAGGAAAGGAGAGCAGATAGCTGTTAGTACATCAGTTTTACATCAGTGCCCTGATTATCAATGCCCATCAGTGCAGCTTATCAGTCCCGCCTATCATTGCCCATCAGTGCACATCAGAGCAGCCTCATCAGTGCACATCAGTGCAGCTTATTAGTGCAGTCTCATCAGTGCCCACAAGTGCAGCCTCATCCGTGCCGCCTCATGACTGCCCATCAGTGCAGCCTGTCAGTGCCTATTAGTGCAGCCTGTCAGTGCCTATTAGTGCAGCCTCATGAGTGCCCATCAGTGCAGCCTGTCAGTGCCTATTAGTGCAGCCTCATGAGTGCCCATCAGTGCAGCCTATTAGTGCAACATTTTATAACAGAGACTAAGAAAAACTTTTTCTTTCAAATTTATTGGTCTTTTTTCATTTGTTTAGCAAAAGAAAAAGCTCTATCTGTCTAAAAAAAAAATTGGCCTGGGCAGGAAGAGGGTGAAAGTGCCCGGTATTGAAGTGGATAATTCATTTTAAATATTCAAAGTAACCTCCCTCATCCATCCATGTTTCCATGCATTATTTTGTTGACAAATCATTTAACCCCCCTTCCACCCCTAGTATTTTAAGCCACAGCCTCTTGAGTAAGGGCAGATGATTTCTGTAGCATTTACTTTCTGAAAACCATCTGCCCTTAGCTCAGGCATGCATACAAGAGGGTGTCCTTAGCTGAAAAAGACCCTCCTCCCTTCCTGAAGAGGAAAGAAAGAAAATGCCCATGAAGACTCCTGGGGTGTAGGACGTCATTTTGGCCTGGGCCAGAAACCAGGAAGCAGATGAAGAAATGTAAAAAACAAATTAAAACAAGTAAATATACTATACCTTCCTAACTATTTACTAGTGCTAGCAGCATAAGGATTAAAAATAGTGGATGTATATTGAAAGAGCTTAGTCCTGCAAAACAAAAACTTTTCAAGGAACCAAGGACTGATCTACCAGTACATAAGCAACTGTTCATCATAGTCCAATGAAAAGACATTTCTAGTTTAGACAAGACATTTTCCAGTTTTCCACGTTTCCAACTTGTGGCAACAGTTTGGGGAAGGTTCTTTCTAGTCCCAGCATGACTGTGTCCATGAAAAAATCCACACCATAACCCCCCCCTCCACCAAACTTCACACTTAGCACAATGCAGTCAGGCAAGTACAGTTCTCCTGGAAACTGCCAAACCCAGACACGTCTATTGGATTGCCAGATAGAGAAGTGTGATTTGTCACTCCAGAGAACAGGTCTGCACTGCTTTAGAGTGCAGTGGTGGCGTGCTGTACACCACTGCATCTGACGCTTTGCATTGCACTTGGTGATGTAAGGCTTGGATGCAGCTGCTTGGCCATGGAAACCCATTCCATGAAGCTCTCTACACACTGTTGTGCTAATCTGAAGGCAACACAAAGTTTGGAGGTCTTTAGCTATTGACTACATTTGGCTAGGGTCAGTGTCACTACTGGTTGCATGAGGCGATACCTGGACCCTACAGAGGTTGCACAGGCAGTCCAACTCCTCCAGGGTGGCACATCAATACGTGCCATTGCCAGATTTTCTGTGTCTCCCAGCACAGTCTCAAGAGCTTGGAGGAGATTCCAGGAAGGTCCACCACTGGCGCCCTGTGCTTTTCACAGATGAGAGCAGGTTCACCCTGAGCACGTGACAGACATGAAATGGTCTGGAGAAGCCGTGGAGAACGTTATGCTGCCTGTAACATCGTTCAGCATGACCATTTTGGTGGTGGGTCAGTGATGGTCTGGGGAGGCATATCCATGGAGGGATGCACAGACCTCTACAGGCTAGACAATGGCATTCAAAAAAAGGGGGTTTGTGAAAAGAGATTCACAGAAAAGCGGCTACATTATGAACAGACCGTGACACTCAGAAAATTTTCCAAAATTATGCTTTATTACACAGATATAAATATGACATATGGGCATTCGCCCTGGTTTACCATCACCTCAGTATGAGACAATAACACACAGACCTAAAACCATATAAAATGACATCAAGACCGGTCTAAATGTATGTGCAACAGAGAAAGTGACTACAAGAGTCTAATATCTCTGTAGTACAAACACATAGGTAAACACTTCCCAAAAGAGGTGTATCCAAAAATTATACCATAGGTATACCATAATATTAAATAATGAATATACACCAATATCATAATGGTGAATCCCGAACAGGGAATCCAAAAATTATACTATGGATATACGTATATCACATGTATGAAATGCAGTAAGCACAATAAGCGTGAAGAGGGGAACAGTAAGCCTCAGGCCTGTTTGGAAAAAGACATAAATGTCAAATATATGATGCAATACATTCCTGTGCCGGCACACGTGGTTGGGGCCCGTTCATCTGTAATGTGAACAGCTGTGTCATAAAGCTCTTGAATGGAAATAAGCCCCATTTATTCCCAGGATGGGAGAAAAGGTGCAGATTGCAGCACTCTGCTTGAAATGGTGTCTTCACCACTGTATGTGGACTACACACCACCCTTTGTAGGAAAAGCAAGACATATCCCAAGGAATCTTCTGCCTGTTGAACTATATGCGGTATGTCCTGTATCCTACACAAAGCACCATAATGTCCCCATCCTGTAGTGAAACAAATAATGTGGGAAGTCACTGACAGAGCTTGCACTCAATAAGATATGTAGGTCATATTGATCACAGAGGACCGTATATCTAATGTTCTGTAACAATCCACTCACCACCTGTGCCGTGGATAAAGGGAATGAAAGAGATGTCCTTCATGGATATTGCCAAACACGGCCACAGAGGCCCAGGAACCACCGCTGACATCCGCCGATATACCGCGGGTTCCAGCCCCCTCTCAGCGCCTGTGCTGCTCACGCTTGCCTCATGGCATGTGAAGATGGCTTCCTCCTTATGGGTCAGCGTGCGTTCCACCTAGTGCGCATGACCGGAAGTGACGTATCTGACGTATGACGTATAGACAATGGCACCCTGACTGCCAGTAGGTATCGGGATGAAATCCTTGGACCCATTGTCAGACTCTACATTGGTGCAGTGGGTCCTGGGTTTCTCCTGGTGCACGACATTGCCCAGCCTCATGTGGCAAGAGTAGGCAGGCAGTTCCTGGAGGATGAAGGAATTGATACCATTGCATGGCCCCCATGCTCGCCTCACCTAAATCAACAGGACACCTCTGGGATATCATGTTTCAGTCCATCCAACGCTACCATGTTGCACCTCAGACTGTCCAGGAGCTCAGTGATGCCCTGGTCCAGATCTGGGAGGAAATACCTTAGAACACCGTCCGTCGTCTCCTTAGGAGTATGCCCTGACGTTGTCAGGCATGCATACAAGGACTTGAGGGCCATACAAACTACTGAGTACAATTTTGAGTTGCTGCAATTAAATTTCAGCAAAATGGACTCGCCTGCTGCATAATTTTTTTGCTTAGATTTTCAGTGTGTCTTTGAATTCAGTCCTCTGTGGGTTGATAATTTTCATTTCCATCAAACGATGGAGCATCCTTTACCCCTTATAGGGTTGCACCTATACTTTTTTTTTTTTTTTTTTTAAATCGGTGAGTATTCGTACCGATGCTTTCGGTCAAATACTCACCGATACCAAGTACAGATACTTTGAGGTGCAATTTGCATTAATACAAAATGTATAGACACAAATTGTACTGCAAAGAATAACATGGGATTTGAACAAGAATGTGATTCCCGTCCAACCTGCATGCAGTTTCCCCACTGCTCCTGTGTGAATCCAGGCTGTCATAGCCTGAGTTGACACAGTAGCAGTGCAAGGAGGTTTCCTGCAGTGGAGAGTGGGCATGTGGGGATGTATACTAGGGTGGCAGATGCTCCATATGCTCAGTGGTAGGAGAGGAGAAAAAAATGGCAGGGATTTGAAATCCCTGCCACTTTCTCTCCTCTTCTTGCAGGGATGAGAGTTCGGGCTATAGGGCTTTTGATTTGTCAATCAAAAGCCTTTTAGCCCTCAGATGCCATCTAACCAATACTGTCATCCCTGCAAGGAGAGGAAAGTTGCTTCACAGGTCTGGGGACTTGAAATCCCCATGGCTTTCTTTTCTCTCCTTGCAGCAATGACAGCATGGGCTGGGTAGCATTTGATTAGTCAGTGGCGTCCATGTGACGGTGCTGACCAATCAAAAGCCCTCTAGTCCAAACTCTCATCCCTGTAAGAAGAGGAGAGAAAGCGGCGGTGATTTCAAATCCCCGTCACTTTCTCTCCTCTTCTACTGCTGAGAATATGGAGCATCTGACTCCATAGTATACATCCCCCCCCCCCACCCACTCTCCACTCAGTATTGGATGCCTGCAGGGGAGTTTCCTACACAGCTCCTGTGTGAACTCAGGCTATGAAACACTTTTTAAGCAGTTACATTTTTCTTTCCTTATGGGATAAAGGTTTTACATAAATGAACAAAAGCTGAAAATTGTCAGCACCTCTCAGTGTTAACAGGTTTGTCTCAATCCTCTGACACTTCTGCTGCACAGTTTGATCTGTTAAAGGAAGCTGAAAAACAACAAACTAACTGGCAGAATCACCAGGAAATAAGGGAGAAAAGCCTTAAAAAAAAGAAAACTAATGAAGCTACCACATCTACAGACTGGTATGGTGCAAAATAATAACTTTTTTTTACATTATATATATATGTCCGAGTATAGATATATTTTAAAGATCCATTCACCCCACTGTGCTATGGAAACAAGTTACCACAATGCACAGTATACGATTTGGTGTGCTCCATTGCCATTCAGGCACTTCAATGCGGTGTGAATGGGCCCTAAAGGCAGCATGCCATGACTAAGTGAAAAAGGAATACTGCCATGAATAGGGTCACCTTCTTAAAATGCTACTTGTCCATTTGTCATACTTATCCAGTGGCCCTCACACTTTGGGGGTTATTTACTAAAACTGAAGAGGGAAAAATTTGGTGCAGTTCTGCATAGAAACCAATCAGCTTCCCGATTTTATTGCCAAAGCTTAGTTGAACAAGCTGAAGTCAGAAGCTGATTGGCTACCATGCACAGCTGCACCAGATTCTGAGTGCTGCGGTTTTAGTAAATCTCTTTCTTTGAGTCAATGACGTAGAACAGGCATGCAGAACAGGAGTTCGCTTCGCTTACTGTATGCGCTTCCCAAATTCATCACAAGTTTTAAAGAGAACAAGCCAGGAATGAGTCATTTGTAATAGTCTGCATTCCCACTTCTAAAGTGGAGCTAAAAAACACAACACTTACCTATCCTTCAGAGCATGCGCAGGAGTGAAGACATCCCGGCACGCAGGCACTATGTCGAAATGTAAACCGAGCTGAGCTTGCACAGAGGACTGTGAGCAGGCAGGTAGGCGTCTTTGCCTGCTCGCTGGTTTTGAAAGCAGAACTTTAGATCCACTTTAAGTTGTTACAATACAGCAGAGTTATCTCTCAGGGATAAGTGTGTATGATTTTAGTCACTTGTGTTCTCTCCCTGTCAGAGCAGAAATATCATTTGCGTTTCAGGCTCTCACCCCAACGAAGGTTGACCTGTTTTCTGTCTGAGCTCAGGACTGCTAACTGACACTGCCAAGGCTGCCAGAGGAGGCTGAAACTCTTAATTAGCAGAGTTATTCATTTTATAGGTATTAAGCTCAGCTGACAAGGAGAGAATACAAATAAATAATATTTTTTTAAATCCCGTTATTCCTGAAAAATCCAATTCTGTAAAAATCAATAATTATCCATAGTACCATGTCAGAATATTACAGACAGCAATTGGTAAACACCCTGGGTACATGTATAAATGACTCATACAGAAAATTCAGTTGCAAAAGTGCAATATACTGTATAAATGGCCTCTTGTATTTGTAAGGAACAGGGGCAGACTGACCATTTGGAAACTCGGGCACTGCCCGAGGGCCCGGGGTCAGTAGGGGGCCCCATGAGATGCCCCTGGTACCTTTTTCATTGGCTTTTTTGAGTTTGGGCAAGGACACAGGGGCCCCATGATCCCCTATTGCCCAGGGGCCCATTGAGTTGTCAGTCCGCCCCTGGTAAGCAATACACACTAGCACCTTGTTTGTCAAACTTAGGTGGTTGGGGGGTACTTAACTGCATTTCCTGACATACTACAGCAGATTGGCAGTGGACATACTAAAGTAGATGGTCAGAGACTGTTGATATACTGCAGCACTTTCTCAACCTTTTCAATGCAGAGGAACCCTTGACATAACTTTCCAGTCTCAGGGAACCCCTGCTATAAATGACTAAATCTACAATTCATGATACATTAGTGTGATAGTCAGAGGTAAGAATGCTCCTTACACTTGTGGTCTTTGGGAAGAATTACCCCCTTACAGATTTCTAAAAAGATCAATGGTGTCAATGGGAACTTACCTGAGAGGCAAAAATTGCTCATTGCTCAAGGAACCCCTGTACTATAGGCATGGTTGGATACTGAAGACATGCTGCAGGACGCACACAGAAACTGGCAACATGTTGCAAGAAGACTGCTAGAGATCATTGCCATTGCAGTCCCTTTACAAATCTGTACTTCCACTACTGACTGCTGGGGTACAGGGGCTGTGCAACAAGTACCAAAGGGCTGCAAGTTGGGCACTGGGACATGAGAATGTTTATCCAGAATTTATCCAATTGCCTTTAGAAAATTATTTAGTTTTACTGTTGCTATACAGAAAAGGCACAGAAAAGGGAGACAAAAAAAACATGAAAAAAAAAACCACCCTTAAAAGAAAATTTAATTTATGTTTACTTATCGTATTTTTCGCTACATAAGATGCACTTTTTTCCCCCCAAAAAAGGGGGGAAAATGTCAGTGCGTCTTATGGAGCGGCCGGTCCGGTATTTCCACCACGGCCGTGTCAGAATACCGGGCCGGCCGCTCAGCTCTGCAGCGGGACATTATGGAGATGACTGCTGACCTTTGGGGAGGTGGGGAGCGGGTACCTGAATTTGACAGGTACCCGCTCTTACTTCTTTGTTCTTTGATGTTACCTGTTCCTCTATCCAGCGGCGCGCTGTCTTCCGGCTGCTGTAGTGTGGGCACTGGGCATGACAGCCAGGTGCCAAGTGCGCAAGAAGCGGTGCTTTTTGTGAATGGTAAGGCGGTACCTGGGACACATGACAGATCCCAGAAGCCGCCGGACCAATCACAAAGCGCAAGTGCTTCTCGCTCATGCGCACTGGGCACCCGGCTGTCATGCCGAGCGAGATTACAGAAGCCGGGAAGACAGCGCGCGGCTGGATCGAGGAACAGGTAAGATCAAACAAAAACTCTGCGGAAGTAAGAGCGGGTACCTGTCAAATTCAGGTACCCGCTCCCCACCTCCCCAAAGGTCAGCAGTCATCTGTACTGTCCGCAGTCTCTGGTCATCCCTGTGCTGTCCGCAGTCTCTGGTCATCCCTGTGCTGTCCGCAGTCTCTGGTCATCCCTGTGCTGCCCGCAGTCTCTGGTCATCCCTGTGCTGCCCGCAGTCTCTGGTCATCCCTGTGCTGTCCGCAGTCTCTGGTCATCTCCTGTACTGTCTGCAGTCCATTAGTTCAGAAATTTTTTTTTCCTGTTTTCTGCCTCTAAAACCTAGGTGCGTCTTATGGTCAGGTGCGTCTTATGGGGCGAAAAATACGGTAATTCACAAAAAGGTCCAAAACAATGCTAGTCTAATGGTTTTCCTAATTCATAAAAGATAAAAATGTAACCATTGTGAACATAGCGGTTCCTATTTATCAAAGTGCCTTTATGTTGTGCTTTCATAATCTCCAAACTGTATTGATGCAAGTTCTGCAAAACAGCAAAAACGGTGGTATGGTCAACACAGGGCCATGTTAGTAACAACTGTTTGAGCCTCTGTTCTGTACATATGGAAAATATAAGTTTGAATCTGATACAGTCACATCTGTCTTGCAGTACTAGGGTCCTTGGTTTAAATTCCAACCAGGACACTAACTGAATGGACTTCGCATATCCCGTCTGCTTTGCGTCCTACTCTCTAAAGACACGCTGGCAGGTTAATTGGCTCCTGTCTAAATTGACCCCAGTATTTGTAAGATATAAGATGAACTTAGATTGTAAGCTACTTGAGAGCAGGGAATGATATCAATGTACAGTATGTAAAGTGATGCGTAAATTGTCGTTGCTATATACATACTTGTAATGAATACATCTCCACTGCAGTCCTGAAAAGGTTTGGTTTTTGTTGGGCAGTAAAAAAAGTGTACTGTCTTCCTTTAATAAATTACTCTGCCCTATTCTCCTCTGCAATCATGACTAGCTTTGATACATTAAAAACAAAGAAAAAGGTCTGTATGTGAACATCATTATAACCTTAAAGAGTAACTCCCCTACATTGCAAGGATTTTAACAAACTTTGTTGCAGATTCCTACCATTTGCTATTCGCTTCTGGAGAAATAGCTGTTTGTTTGTCTGTGTCCATGTGCAAAGTGAATCTAATGGGAGTGGTTTTCTAATTATCCATCAACTGCTGTACCTGCAGGGCTCGAATAAGGAAATTGACAAGGTCTACATCCCTTTAGACATTATTTCCCTTTGGGAGTAATCTAACCAAAAATTACATTTTTGTTGCAGGGGAGTACCTTAGTGTAGAATTCTGAGAAAATCATTGAGCCAATCATTCAAGCAGGAAATTACATTTTCAGGGGGTGTTTTGTACACCATCTGTGTGCAGAACACCTCCAGGTTTCCATATTGCATTACATTTTACAGAAAATTACAGCGCTACAGATTGAAAAACAAAGGTAATTTTTAATAACATTCAATTACAATATGACGTGTCTCACAATTGTATACTATATATACATATTTTCTTTTTATTTGCTAATTTTTTCCCCCACGAAAGTGGAGTTGCCCTTTAAGACAATAATATTATTTTCAATGCCTGTTAAAGTTAAACTAGCGGCTGGGGGGGTGTAAAACCATGCAGTTGCAGCACCGTAGCCCGCCATTTAGGGGGTTTAAAGGATAAGTTCACGTTTTCCAAAAAAAAGTAAATGCACAATTTTTTTGCAGGAGCCTGGAAAGCATTACACCAGAGATCAAAAGATCGCTTGTGCCATGCAGGACTCCTGTAGGCTGTCAGTGTAAGCTGTCAGCCCATAACATTGTACAGGCAGGCAGTTTCATACGGACAGGTGAAATCAATAAGCTACCACAGTGCTCAACATTCCCATGGTAGTTCAGTGAGAACTATAAGCAGATAGCTGCAAAGGTAGTTTCTCATTCACAGAACAGAATTTCAAAACAGAACAAAATTGTGACAGCTAGCAGAGGGAGAAGAATTACACTTAAAATGGCCCATGTCACATTTTTAACTTGTCGCACTGCAGGGCAGAGATTGTTCACATCTGTGAGCTGTAGTGCGTTACAAGGCACATGCACCATAACACACTACAGTATGTTGCCATGAGTTTGTCGTAATGTGCGGTGGAAATAGTGTTTTTCGGGGTGTTACCACAATGCATTAGAGGAAAAGCAGTCCTTAGATGCAAAAGTTTAGAACTTTAAAATGGCAAGTTCATTTCTTTTTTAGAAAAATGAAAAGGTTAACTAATCGCCAAATATTCTGGCCACTCCTCTGGACCCTACCACATATAGCAGCCCTGATGCCCTGTGCTGCCGGTGTAGCTGTATGTACACCACAATACACAGTCGAGGAGTGAGTATTCATCATAACACTTGCAATGGCAAGCCCTTATTGGTCAGCATAGTCATGTGACCGTGGAAACCAATGGGACTTATTCTTCCAGTAAGGTGTTCCTGAATAAAGATGTGATTCTCATTGTCCACGCTGACCAATGAGTGCTTGCCATTGCAAGCCTTAAGATGGATACTCACTCTAGGGCTGTGTAATGCAATGTACAGTCCGCTACAATAGCAACGTAGGGCATCACAGTTGTGCAGCGGGGTCTGGATCGGTGACCAAGATATCTGGAGTTTAATAAACCCTTAATTTTTCAGGAAAAGGTGAACTTATCCCCTACTTTTAACAGACTGGCCTGCTAAAGGAAGTAAAAAAATAATGGATCTACTGGCAGGATCAACAGGTAATAAAACCCATGTTGCAATGCTACTGGCAGCCTGCACCATATACCGTATATCATTTAGGATTTTGCAATTAACATTAAAGTGTTACTAATGTTAACGCCCCTGCATTCACTATATCTGGTCTCCCCCTGTACACAGAACATGGAATTGCAAATATATTAGTAAATATAAACTGCTAAATACAATTTTTCATGAGCAGTATATAGCAGTCTTGTGACCAGACTGCTATATGCTATTAACTATTATCGGTGTCCAGCCGAGCAATAGTTAAAGCTTATAGGATGAGTTTTCTATCTCCTCTGACTGTCCTATGAGGCTGCATGACCCCTGATCCTCTGCCTGGACAGTGCCGATTGGCCCTGTGCTGATCACATGCACCCTCTCAAAAAATAAAGACACTCTAGCAATACACACCAAACTGAGCATGTGCAGATGGTCTCCCAGGACTCTGTACTATCAGCAGATGGATTGGGAACTGAGGAATGGGAGGATCAGAGAATACAGGATCAATGAGGATTAACCCCTTAGGTTCCACAGGGAGTATAACAAGCATGCTTTACTGCATGTACGGACTGATTGTACTGTTGTGGATTTAGTAACACTTTAACGGTTTAAAGAAACCTATTTTTTTTTTGCAGTTTGTAGCTGTACAGTAGATGAACACGAGAGTAGCCATATTTGCCAATTACATGTGGAGACTCCACTTCCACCTTAGTTATACTGTACAATGACTTCCCTCTCTCAGTGCAAGTCTGTATATTGATCTATAAGCTGGTAAAATCACAACAAAAACATTTGGTTCATAACATTTCAACACAATAGGTTTTTTATTAAAAGGGTTGGTTCAGCTTTACAGAACAAAAATGTAAAGGTTAACACTGTACACCTTTCCTACCCCTTCAGTCCCCGCTGTAATTCCCTCCGGGGTTGCTGAGCTGTCAGCAACCCCGCAGCTGGTCCAATGCTGTTCTCCCTGTTCTGGGTGCAGCGCATCCTGGGCAGGTCAGATCGATTTACTGTGACAGTGCTGATCAATAATAGTTTCTTTGGCTCGTCTCTTATGTGCTGCACGGAAAACAGGGAGAAGAGCGGAGATTTAAAATCTCTGGACCGCTGGATGGGCTGAGGGGGTGCTGACAGCTCAGCAACCCTGGAGGTAAATACAATGAGGACTGGGGAAAGGAGGAAGGGGAGGTTGGAAAGGTGTCCTCCATTGGTTCACTTTTACATTTTTTCTGTTATACATAAACTAACACTTTAAGGTTGCGTTTTCCATCCCATCCATAAATTTAAGGATGGTTCTAGACAACATTGCCTTAAAGTGGTTGTAAACTTCAGAAATGAAATAGGAACAAAGCATATCCCTCTATCGTGTGTAGTTGTTTCAATCCAGAGCACTAAGTGTCATTTATGTCTGCTGCCTCCTTCCATTGCTATCTGCAACTTATGTAGGAGGATTTGTTTCATCTCTGTGTATCACCTTAGGATAGTCACCTCACTGGTTATATGTAATGTTTTACAACCACTTTAACCGTTTCAATACCGTGCAATTTTACACCTTCCTGCCCAGGCCAGTTTTCAGGTTTCAGCGCTCTCACACTTTGAATGACAATTGCGCGGTCATATAACATTGTACCCAAACTAAAACTTTATCATTTTCTTCACACAACTAGAGCTTTCTTTTGGTGGTATTTAATCACCGCTGGGGTTTTTATTTTTTGCTAAATTAACAAAAAAAGACCAAAAATTTTGAAAAAAAAAACACATTTTGCTTTGTTTCTGTTATAAAAGTTTATAATTAAATAATTGTTCTTCATAAATTTAGGCCGAGATGTATTCTGCTACATGTCTTTGGTGAAAATAACCCAAGTTAGGATGTATTTTTTAGTTTGTAGGAAAGTTATAGAGTTCACAAACTATGGTATAGATCTGAATATTGATCAATCCTGAAGTACTGACAGCCAATCTAATATCTTGAGGTCCAAGAATGTCAGAACAGTACAGATATCCCCCAAATGACCCCTTTTTGCAGAGTAGACAGTCCGACGTACTTCATAAGAGGCATGGCGAGTTTTTTGAAGTTGTATTTTTTTGTCATAATTTTTCGGAAAATGAAAAAATTAAAAAAATTATTTTCACTATTTTTTTTTTTACATACTGTCACCAGTGCAGTACAGCGTCATCATATAACTGGCATGGCGGTGAACAGCGACACTGATTGGTGACAGTATGAAAAAAAAAAAAAATTTTTTTTTTAATTTTTTTATTATATTTAATTTTTTATTACATTTTTTTTTATTTTTTTTCAGATTTTTTTTCAGATTTTACTATGACCAAAATAGTACAATGTTACCATAGTAACACTGTACTACTTTGGGGAAGTGATCAGTATTTTTTTTTTTTTTTTACACAATTTGCTTATAGCAAAGAATTACTTTGCTATAAGCAAGCATTTACCTGAATGAAATCGATTCATTCAGCTTTTTTTTTTTTTTTTTGTGCTTAGCTGTGATTTGGTCACAGCTAATCACATGACATGTGCATGTGATTAGCTGTGACCATTCACAGCTAGGCACTAGTATACAATGGATGGCATCATGAATGAAGCCATCCATTGTATACAACTGTCATGTGGCCTGCTGTGATTGGTCACAGCAGGTCACATGGTACCGGCAACGGGAGCCGGTACTCGGATCTGTCATCGGCCGTGTCCGAGGTGCACGGGCGGTGACAGATTGCACTGCTGCGTCGCTCTGCAACCGTGCAAACCGCGCATGTGCGGGAGCATGCCAAATGGCGTGCACCCGGAAAGCTGCAGCGCTTTTCAAGCCGCCAAACGGCCATTGGCCGGGCGGCTAACGGTTAAAGTGCCAATTTCAACTCTTCTCGTCATAACCCATCCTTTGGTCCTGATATTTCTCCAATAATATCACACGGCCTGGTACTTCCCCACTGATATCTCTCAGCTGCAGAACACCCCTGGCTTGCCCTTCTTTCTGCAAGGCACTGCAAGACAGTTCACAGCAGACAGCTTCCATATCAAAAGGATAGTCCGGAGCCTTCATAATTCATTTTAAAATCAGGCTGTATGTTCAACATGGAGCAAACCTGTAAAAGTATTAAAGAGCATACGTTACTGTCATGCAACAAAACCTTAGAGAAACACAGCTCTATTTTACAACAAAACAAGTATGAGACTTACTGCTTATAAAAGAGGGTGTATTTCTAAAGAAATATTATGTGCAAATAAAATATAAATAGAAAGGCGCTACATTTGCCCAAACAATAAACGTCATATAGTGCAATAAGTACTAGATTAATACCACCTGAGGGTTAACTCAATTTTGGTCCATGGAAAAAATTTTTAGCCTACAGCACCGGATGTTCCCAGGCGGTCTCCCATCCAGGTACGACCCTACTTAGCTTCCGAGATTAGACAAGATTGGGAGCATTCAGAGTGATGTGGACTTGAGTGGCTAAATGTACTTAGACCAAAAAGATATTGTAAAAAAAAACCATGAGTATAATGACAACTCTTGTAACTGTCCCAAAATAGAGTAATAGAAAATTCCAAAGAGTACAAAAAAAAAAAAAAAAAATTAAATAAAAAAAAAATATATATAAAAAATAAATGTGACTGTGATCTTCACCGCATGTTCATAACCGTGACGTGTAGATGACTCACCTACACCAGATCCTTTGACCCCAGTTATGGTGGTCAAATGCGCCTTTGGGTATATAGGGGACCACCCTTTCTTGTTGGATTCTCCATTTTTCTCCCTACAAATCTCCATGGATTATAGCCAGATATAAGGGATTCCAATTATGTGCGAATGTCTTAGGCATTCGCACAGCCGTCACAAATAATCATGAATAACCCCCATAATTTGCTTAACCTCTTGGCGCCGGCTGCACACACATGTGCGGCCTCCCGGCGTCTGGGCCTTGATGCCAAGCGGTCGCACATTTGCATGCAATTAAGAAAAACATATGTACTGAGAGCGCGCTCCCAGCACACATGTCCGGTACACACGGAAAGGTCCTGATCTCCTCTTTCGATAGGGACCTTCCCCGATCATGTGACCGCCGTGACAGCGAATCACAACGGTCACATGACGCTAAAACCCCGCCCCGCCTCCTGGCTTCTGAAACCTTTAAAGGGCCGGGAGGTGCTGGTGCCAAGGGGTTAATATGCGTATTTCCTATGATTGTCAGCTACAACTAGTGGAAATATTGCAGTATTTTCCTAATTGAGGTATTTCAGGAAAATACATCACTATAGCCATTAGATGGAGGTAGAAATAAATGTATTAGGAAAATTATAAGGGTTTTTTGTACAGGGTGGCTGTACAAATGTTTGAAACATTTACAAAGCAAATTTTTTATAAATAAGATCCCTAAGTGTATGTTAGGGCGAATTAAAAAGAACAAAACAATTATTAATTCTTGCAATTGTTATAGTTTTCCAATTGCTGCAATTTTAAAAAAAGTTGCCGGTTGATCTGCCAGAAATCCATTGAGTTCCTAACTTCCTGTTTAAGCCTCTGCTGAAATCAAATCCCAACCAGCACTGCTATCCTGCCTGCTGGACCTCAGGAAAATACCTGTTCCACTCATACATTGATTTCTTTCTCCAGCAAGAAAAATGCAGCTGCCTTTAATCCAAAAAGCTTGCCCACACAGTGTGTGTAGGGAAATTGCTCTTGGGAGGTGTAGTTTTTGAGTGTGCCTACGTCAGTAAGAACCAAGATTCCAGTAGTTGCCCCTACAAAACGTTTACAAGCCTGGTGGTGATGCAACAGTAATAAAGATGCTCCTCGCTACAGAAACAAAGTAAAAGGCAAACAAATGAATGCTGGGGCATGCTCTAGAGGTGGAGGATAGGTTTGGAGGTAATTTTGTATAATGTCTGGACACACTTTAAAAATATCTTGATTACTGGTCTTCGTGATATGATTACAATATTGTATTTGTGCAGAAAACTTGGAGGTAAGTGTCAAGTGGTTCTTT
Source organism: Staurois parvus (assembly GCF_062004578.1). Lineage (NCBI taxonomy): Eukaryota > Metazoa > Chordata > Amphibia > Anura > Ranidae > Staurois > Staurois parvus. The sequence continues at coordinate 2,183,524 of NW_028318146.1, forward strand.
CAATGAACTGGGTATGTGAAATAGGATGCCCTGTTAAAAAAAAAAAAAAAAAAAATATATATATATATATATATATATATATATATATAGAAGTGTAGCAGCAGAGGCACCCACAAACAAAATGATCACTGATGTTATAGTTAAAATATGAAGGCTGTCACATTTTGTGGAACAGCTAGCTACAAGGGGTAAGCTTTGACTTCTTGAAAGTCGACACTAGGCTCAACAAGCTACTCTCTTTGGGATGGGAATTTAATTCACTGTTAATGCCATTAGGATCCAGAGTTCTTTCTCTACGGTAAAGAGGGTATCACAGGGAAGTGGATCAAGGAAGAAGATGCACAATTAAGGGATATATTGGTGGGGGAGGAAATGGGGTCACTCAAGGAATTGGAAAAGAAAAAGGGAGAAGTTTTCACGAGAATGGACGAGTGGTGGTATTATCAATTGAAACACTTTGTAGGGAAGCTTCCAAAACCCTTAAGAACTAGAAAGGATTGGAAACCTTTTGAACGGCTATTGGATACATAGGGAGATGGTAAACACGGAATTTCTAAAATATATAAGATCCTCACTGAAATAAGCACAGATATAAGGCCACCATATATAAAAAAAATGGGAAAGGGACATAGGTGTAATAGATGAGGAAAAACAGAAAAAAATGTATAGATTAATTCATGAAAATATAAACATGCGGGAGGTAGGAATGAACTACAAATGTTTGGCAAGATGGTATATTACACCGAGTGTGGCACACAGATTGAGTGGAAATAATTCACCTTTGTGTTGGCGGCGATGTGGAGGTAGAGGCACTATGTATCACCTATGGTGGAAGTGTCCTAAAATACAGGAGTACTGGGATAAAATAGTGTACCTGATTTGGAAAATTACAGAGGTTGACATTATATTAGATCCAGAGACTTGCCTTTTTCATAGCACTGGGCTCTCAGTCAAAAAGTATAAAAAATCTGGTATATTGTATTATTTGAATGCAGCAAAGGGCTTGATACCCAAGTTCTGGCGGAGACAGGAGGTGCCAAAAATAGAGGACTGGGTTGGCAGGGTGGATCAAATATGTAAGATGGAGGAACTTTACCATATGAAGGAAGAGAAGATGGAGAGATATTATATAAGATGGAACAAATGGGAGGAATTAAAAAATTCAAAAAGTTAAATATAGAATGTATGGGGGAATAATACAAAATAATACAAGTACACCTTTTTCTTCTCTTTGGAGGATGTGGATCTCCACAAAGGATTAGGAAAATGCAGAGTGGAGGGGGAGGGGGGTTGGTTGGGGAGAGGGGGGGGGGAGGTAGGGGGAGTAGAAATAGGTGATATGATTATTGTATTGTAATTGTGTTAATGTTTTTAAAAGAGTAAGTTTGCATAATTTATTCACTTGAAAATTTATAAATATTTAAATAAAAATAAAAAACAAGCTACTCTCTGCCCCTATGTTACATAGCTTTGGTCTAGAAGTCAATACTTACATACAGTATACTTAACAAGTAGTTTGGTTCCTACAGGGAGGGAGAGCAGGGGAAGAGAACCACTTTAGTGCTTCTTCTGTGAGCTTTGAAGACAAAGTGCTCCACAGTGCCTGCAGCTACAGAGGTCAGTGGGAGCTTATTCTTTGATAAAAGTAATATTATTATTATTATATAATATTTTATATGCCCATTGCCTGACCAGAGTTACACATTGAGAATAGAAGTTGTTATAACAATTGCAGTATAATGAGTAACCCATTATATTCGAGCCCACCTCTGCAGAAAACTGTGGCAGGCTGATATCACTATGATTTACCGCTACACTGACATGGTTTATAAACCACTAGGGAAGTGGCACTATGTCATCAAGAGCTACAAGAAATGCATCACACTGACCTGCTTCACCTTTCCCCGGATCTTTGCCATGTCTTCTTGGAGTTTGTCACTTGCTGGGTCATCACAAGGAAAGCTCTGGATCATCTTGATTAGGGAGTCCAGTGTTTTAATCTTCTTGCTGTAAAACAAATATTCATTGTATGCAGAATCACCCAATATACACCCCTTGTAGTGCCAAAACTTCAAGGATTTCACCCACGTAAGCATCTTCAGAATAGGCCGAAGTGAACCTTTTAAACTTCTTCACTGTACTGTACTTGTGGATCATTCATACCAAATATAATGCAGCTTTTTACCCTCTTTCTACGATTTTGGCTTAGCGGGATCTCTGATTTGCTCATATTTCCAACTGTTGCAGTCATGGTTGATCTGCATAAGGCCTTGTTCACACAGGAGCCAAGGCCTGTATACTGCTGAGTCCTAGTAGACTTCAATGAGCTGCCTGCACACAGCAACTGGAATCTAGGCACGCTGCACAAAATGGCCTATTCACACTGTAGGGGCCTCAGTGCCCAAGTGAATGAGACCTAAATAAGAAACACAGAATACAGAAGTGGCTGTTGAAGTTAAAGAGGAGCTTCAGTTTTCCTCTCCCCTTGCCAGTCATGCAGCTGTCATTCATATACTCACCTATGTAGCCACAGCCTGGGTCCCACACCTCCATCTTTGTCATCAGGTGCTGGGTGCCTCTCAAGGGTGCAGGCAACTAGGCCACGTGATGGCATACTGCCAGGTCCACCCACAAGAATGGAGGCTTCAGAACACAAGAGCACAGAAGACTTAATGCTTGCCTGGGTAGGAAAGGCAGCTAAGGGATGGAGCTTTTTTAAAAATGTTTTTCTTACATTTGACATTAGGGATAGGGGAAGGAAGTGAAATGATACCCATTGCATTGGATCGGTGAATGTCCACTTTAAGTGACACTTGCAGGTCTTGTCTGTTCCCCTAGTTTGAGACTTGACAGTGACAAGAGAAGCAGCAGATTGACGATAAGCTAGTTTCTCTTTTGTTTTGCTCTCTCCTTCTATTACCATGCTTCTTGTGCTGCTTTTCCCTCTACCAGTCTGCATTGTGGGGACTGCAAGAGGCTGATAAGTCAAATTTGGGTAATTAAATTGCAGGCAATTAAAAAATACATTTAAAGAGCCTGCCACTAACTTGAAAATGACAGGTAAATCACAAAAATCAAACATTTTAAATGCTTATTTGCAGAGTTTGCAACGGGCCTCAGAACTTACTAGAAAAATTGACTAGTCAGTTCCCTAGCACAGCCACTCCCTATTCGCACATCATAGCCCTCCTCTCTTCTAGAAGTTTCTAACTGCTATCTCTGCTGGCCTAGGCTCCTTCACCTGTCCCCTTCATAAGCTTCTTTGTAGCTGCTGATGGAGAAGTAGAAGAGAATACTGTAGAATGTCAGTTGAGTCACACCTCTGAGGCTGCTAACATTACATTTAAGATGGTGCACCAAGCAGCAGGGCTTTTGGATGTCCATGCAAGGGAGGCTTTTACAGGTAAAAAGGATGAAAACCATACAACAAGATCACGTATAATCTTACGGAAGATTTGTGTTGAAATGAGTGGATGTGGCGACAGGGTCTCTTTAAGGATGTATGAATATACACAGGAATTCATTAACCGCTTGCTGCTCATATGCGCATGGGCAAGGAGGGTGGGTTTTAACGCCCACATGCCGCACATATGCGTCCATGGGCTACAAGCACAGGGACCAAGCTGTCAAAGACAACTTATGCTCTCCAGGAATGCATGGAAGCCAGCGTGTGATCACTGCAATGGCCAATTAAATCACCTGGTCCTTCCCACCTCCAGGCATAATAACCCCATTAAGAGGGATGCTGATGCTGGTTGGAAGGAGTTATTTGTTCATTTTATATCTGCCTGAGGTTCCTATTGACTGAATATATATCATTACTACATGGTATATAAAACTGCACAAAAAGACAAACCTTTGCTTATCGTCTGAGCTCAGGGTAAGAAGGTGTCTCCATGTAGAAGCAAATCCCAGATAACACCCCAACTGAGCGAGAGAGGACAAAACAGAACAAACCGTTATTGAAAAGGCACATTATCATAAAGTCTACTGATTGATACACCAAACATATTGCATACTTAAAAAATTTTTAAATAATAAAATAACATATATAAAAATTTATATATTTATGCACACACATACAGAGGCTGGAAAGCATTATGGAAACACAAGGTGAAACAACAAAATCATTACTCAATATGGTGTTGGACCGCCTTTGGCATCCAAGACGACCTGAACTCTGGAAAAGCTGGGCATTGACAAATATAAGTCTTGGACGGTGGATAATGGAATCTGATACTACTCTTCATGCAAAAATAGTTCCAGTCCTCACAGAGATGCCGGAGATAGAAAACCAGCCCAAGGACTGCGGTGCCCAAGGAAGGTACGAGACTTCATCTGCATGGTCGTAAAACCACAATTTGACAACACTAGCTGTGTGAATTGGAGCATTATCATTTTGGTAAATGGCGTTGTCTTCGGGAAACAATGTTTACATCAAGGGGTGCACATGGTCGGCCAAAATGTGTACAGTCTTTGGCAGTAACTCCCCTCTCAAGGTGATAATGGGTCTGCAGAATAACAAGATATGGCTGCCCAAACCATGATTGTGCCACCACCATGCTTTAACCCTGGCACAAGACAGTCCTAGTGGTAAGCTTGGGACAGTGTTTGCTACATATAAACAAGTTAAGTGGTTGGGAACAGTGTGATGCTCGATTCAATGGACTATATTATAGTCTTTTATTGAACAATTGTACACGATTTATGGGTGTTTCACCACTCTCTCCTCTTCTGAGCATTAATATTGGTTACCAGTGTTTTGCTTATGGAGTTCCCTTCACACAGTTTTTGTGGACATGGGCTTTAGAAGACTGAGCTCTGCAGTCACTTTTGAGGCAGCTGTTTTCTTATTCTGGGTCACAGTCCTGCGCAACATCCTTTTTGTCTTTTTCAGTCAGCTGACCATGTCAACAGTGCTTATGCTGATCAGGCGACGTTTCCCCAGAAACTGTATATGCCATCATAACCTTTGATACTGTACCAAGCGACACCGCAAATAAGATGCAACTTCAGTCACAGAGGCACCAGCTAAGCGGCACCAACAATTTGCCCTCTTTGAAGCTCAGTAAGCTTTGACATGACTCCATAAATACTAGCAGAGTATGCAGTGAATGACGAGAGCGAGGCTTCCCACCTGCTAGCTAGGTACATACATAATATATATACATACACATACAGTGTCTCATAGAAGTGAGTTCACCCCTCACATGCTTGTAAATATTTTATTCTATTTCATGTGACAACACTGAAGAAATTACTCTTTGCTACAATGTAAAGTAGTGAGTGTACAGCTTGTATAACATGTAAATTTGCTGTCCCCTCAAAATAACTCAACACACAGCCATTAATGTCTAAACCGCTGGCAACAAAAGTGAGTACACCCCTAAGTGAAAATGTCCAAATTGGGCCCAAAGTGTCAACATTTTGTGTGGACACCAGTATTTTCCAGCACTGCCTTAACCCTCTTGGAAATGGAGTTCACCAGAGCTTCACAGTTTGCCACTGGAACCCTCTTCCACTCCTCCGTGACGACATCACGGAGCTGGTGGATGTTAGAAACCTTGCTGTACTCCACCTTCCATTTAGGGATGCCCCACAGATGCTCACTAGGGTTTAGGTCTAGAGACATGCTTGGCCAGTCCATCCGCTTTACCCTCAGCTTCTTTAGCAAGGCAGTGGTCATCTTGGAAGTGTGTTTTGGGTCGTTATGATGGAATACTGCCCTGCAGGACCAGTCTGCGAAGGGAGGGGATCATGCTCTGCTTCAATATGTCACAGTACATGTTGGCATTCATGGTTCCCTCAATAAACTGTAGCTCCCCAGTGCCGGCAGCACTCATGCAGCCCCAGACCCTGACACTCCCACCACCATGCTTGACTGTAGGCAAGACACACTTGTCTTTGTACTCCTCACCTGGTTTCAGCCACACACGCTTGACACCCTCTGAAGCAAATATGTTTATCTTGGTGCCATCAGATCACAGGACATGGTTCCAGTAATCCATGTCCTTAGTCTGCTTGTCTTCAGAAAACTGCGAGCTTTCTTGTGCATCATCTTTAGAAGAGGCTTCCTTCTGGGACGACAGCCATGCAGACCAATTCGATGCAGGGTGCAGCATATGGTCTGAGCACTGACAGGCTGACCCCCCACCCCTTCAACCTCTGCAGCAATACTGGCAGCACTCATATATCTATTTCCCAAAGACAACCTCTGGATAGGACGCTGAGCACGTGCACTCAACTTCTTTGGTCGACCATGGCAAGGCCTGTTCTGAGTGGAACCTGTCCTGTTAACCCACTGTATGGTCTTTTCCACCGTGCTGCAGCTCAGTTTCAGGGTCTAGGCAATCTTCTTATAGCATAGGCCATCTTTATGTAGAGCAACAATTCTTTTTTTCAGATCCTCAGAGAGTTCTTTGCCACGAGGTGCCATGTTGAACTTCCAGTGACCAGTATGAGAGAGGGAGAGCAATAATACCAAATTTAACACAGCTGCTCCCCATTCACACCTGAGACCCTGTAACACTAACGAGTCACAGGACACCGGGGAGGCTAATTGGGCCCAATTTGGATATTGTCACTCAGGGGTGTACTCACTTTTGTTGCCAGTGGTTTAGACATTAATGGCTGTGTGTTGAGTTATTTTGAGGGGACAGCGAATTTACATGTTATACAAGCTGTACACTCACTACGTCACATTGCAGCAAAGTGTCATTTCTTCAGTGTTGTCCCATGAAAATATAGAATAAAATATACAAAAATGTGAGGGGTGTACTCACTTCTGTGAGATACTGTATACACATACACTCACTGTACATTTTAATTCCACTGATGTGTGTATAAAACTTGTAATGCTCCTAAGCCTAACAGACAGATAAAGGTACATTCCTTATGGGGAGTCATAAAAGATATAAGGCTGGTACATGCATCCACATCACATTGCTACAGCATCCCCTTTACCTGCCCCATCACATTGTCGAATAACAAAAAAAATGCAAGTCATGTGAACCCAATTTCCTTCAAATTGCAAAATGAAGAGATCAAACAGAAGTCTTGATGTGTTCTGTGAATAGGAGAGAGGATCCTGTCATTCATCTGCCTCTCCCTTTAATTGCAGAATGTGCCTTATTCTGTGAAAGGAATACAAGGACTTTCCTGAAAGGAGGAGATAACAGAAAGGGGTGGCTGGCTGTTAGGATTTCTTCAATATACTGCTGCGTTAGAGCTGAGTAAGTTAAACCTCACAGTGCTGTCCTGTCATGAATGGCTTGATGTGCAATTTAAGAAATACACATACGAGGATCTGGGGCTGTGACCTAGACTGAACTATCGCTAAACTCCACAGAGCTAAGTTTCATACCTTTTCTATAATTCTTACTATTCTATAGGGCGGAGAGAAACTGGTTAAACAGTGTGTGTTTGGTATCACTGTAAGTGCACATATATTTGCTAAAAAAAAATTGTGCATTTATTATTTTTTCACAGATGCCTGCAAAGCCTTGCATTCGCAATCCTTGGATCAGAAGTGCAATACCAGGCTCCTGCAGACTGTTCCTCAAGCTTCATGCCTATACCAAGCCTTTCCTTTGGGGAGCTGGAGGAAGTGTCAAAAGACGTTAAGTGCAGTAATCCATTCAGAATTATGAGTCCATCTGCTGCAGTGGCAGACAGGACTTGTAGTTCATCCATTCACATATCTCATGGGGGTTGAATTAACATTTGCATCATGTTACATATTACCTCCTAAAAATGCATGTAACATGGTGCAAAAGACAGAGTTGACCTTTAAAGAAACAGTGAAGTGGCGAGCGAGTGACCAGATATGATTATTGCACCACATCCGTTAAAATTTTTTTTTCTGCTAATCACCAGTGCACACTGAGTATCTTGGAGGCTGTATTGGATCTGAACGGAACTAATATCGTCTGGACTTTTGTCCTTTACTGATATCTGGTGGTGGAATTGAAAAGTGATCCTCAATTAAAATCCCTTTTCCCTACATTTTCCTTGCTACTTGAATTGCAATATTTAACAGATGGATATTTGATGCCCATTATATATTCTTCAACTAATCCCATTATGCTTAGATGGATATATGATGCCCATTATATTATTCAACCCTATGTGGACATTGTAGGCCAATTATACCTCTAGACAGAACATATTTCCATATTTCTCTGCAATTTCCATAGATGGATGTTTGATGTCCATTGTTTCCTTTCTTATGGTTGTGAACATATAGGTCAAATAAATCTTTGTTAGGTTATACCTATACATCCTAAAGCATCTAACAGATGATATCTGATGCCCATTATATCCTCTACAACTGTTTTGGACGTGTAGGCCAATTAAGATTTTTTAGGTCATTTTCTTCTAGCTCCGAGCTTTCCCATCCAGGACTGCCTTGGCGGAAGAAATGTACTCAAAAATCGCCCCTGAAGAAGCCCGTGAGGGCAAAACATGTAGGGAGTATACTACATTTACCTAACCAAGTCTGAATCTCAGTTGGTATTCTTAGAATTGAAATTGTTTTTATGTTTTTGTATCTTTTCCTTTCTTGTTTTACCAAATACGAAATAAAAATTATATAACTTTTTATGTGTGGTATTCATGTCTATGCACCCAGAAAGTCCCATCTTCTCTATTGATTATTGACCTTTAAAGAGTTTGTGTATTTTCAATGCCTCCCTTCAAAGCTGCATGAAAAGACCACAGAAAAAACGTTTTCTGGAAATGTTACATGACCTCCATGGCGGTGCCCAGCTTCCCATGCGTTCTTTTGACAATAGCTTTGCTATTAAACTGGCCATACACATGTACAATGCATCCAGAAAGTATTCACAACGCTTAACTTTTGTCACATTTTGTTATGTTACAGCCTTATTGCAAAATGGATTAAATTCATTTTTTTCCTCAACATTCTACAAACAATAACCCTTAATGACAACGTGAAAGAAGTTTGTTTTAAAATCTTTGCAATTTATTAAAAATAAAAAAAAAACATGTACCCAAGTATTCACAGCCTTTGCCATGTCACTCAAAATTGACCTCTGGTGCATCCTGTTCCCAATGATCATCCTTGAGATGTTTCCACAACTTGATTGGAGTCCACCTGTAGGAAATTCAGTTGATTGGACGATTAGGAAAGGCATAAACCTGTCTATATTAGGTCCCACAGTTAACCGTGCATGTCAGACCACAAACCAAGCCATGAAGTCCAAGGAATTGTCCATAGACTTCCGAGACAGGATTGTATCAAGGCACAGATCTGGGGAAGGGTACAGAAAAATGTCTGCAGCATTGAAGGTCCCAATGAGCACAGTGGCCTCCATCATCCGTAAATGGAAGTTTGGAACCACCAGGAATCTTCCTAGAGCGGGCCACCTTGCCAAAATGATTGATCGAGGGAGAAGGGCCTTAGCCAGGGAGGTAACCAAGCACCCGATGGTCACTCTGAAAGAGCTACAGCGTTTCTCTGTGGAGAGAGGAGAACCTTCCAGAAGAACCATCTCTGTAGAACTTCACCAATCAGGCCTGTATGGTAGAGTGGCCAGACGGAAGCCACTCCTCAATAAAAGGCAAATGGCAGCCCGCCTGGAGTTTGCCAAAAGGCACCTGAGGAACTCTCAGACCATGAGAAACAAAACTCCCCGGTCTATTGAAACAAACACTGAACAATTTGGCCCGAATGACAAGCGTCATGTCTGGAGGAAACCAGGCACCGCTCACCACCTGGGCAATACCATCCCTACAGTGAAGCATGGTGGTGGCAGCATCATCCTGTGGGGATGTTTTTCAGTGCCAGGAACTAGGAGACTAGTCAGGGTTGAAGGAAAGATGAATGCAGCAATATACAGAGACATCCTTGATGAAAACCTGTTCCAGAGCGCTCTGGACCTTACACTGGGACGGCAGTTCATCTTTCAACAGGACAACGGCCCTAAGCACACAGCCCACATAACAAAGGAGTGGCTACGGGCCAACTCTGTGAATGTCCTGGAGTGGCCCAGCCAGAGCCCATACTTGACCCCGATTGAACATCTCTGGAGAGATCTGAAAATGGCTGTGCACCGACGCTCCCCATCCAGCTTGATGGAGCTTGAGAGGTACTGCAAAGAAGAATGGGAGAAATTGCCCAAAAATAGGTGTGCCAAGCTTGTAGCATCATACTCAAAATGACTTGAGGCTGTAATTGGTGCTAAAGGTGCTTCAACAAAGTATTGAGTAAAGGCTGTGGACACTTATGTACTTGGGGGTTTTTTTTTAGTTTTTTATTTTTAATAAATTGCAAAGATTTCAAAACGAACTTCTTTCATGTTGTCATTATGGGGTATTGTTTGTAGAATGTTGAGGGAAAAAATGAATTTAAAGTATTTTGGAATAAGGCTGTAACATAACAAAATGTGGCAAAAGTTAAGAGCTGTGAATACTTTCTGGATGCATTGCAGCTTTTCGGAATGAATGTAATTTCTGAATGATAACCACATATACTGGCTGAAAATTCGTTTGATCGAGAAAAGTTTTCCTTCCTACCCCTTCGAATGTTCCCTTCACTGCTGTCGAAAACAAGCATCGATTTGACCCCACCAAAGTTTAGAAAATAAAACGAATATTCTTGAAAAGAAAATTCTCGAACGAAAATCTATACGTGCATGGCCAACTTTAGTCCTAAAAATGGCCAGAACTTACTAACAAGATTCATCTCCTTTAGATTTCAATGGGATTCGCCTCCAGGATTTCCCAAACCATTGGTAAACAAAACCAGGCAGATTCCCTCTTGTTTACTTCCGACCTGCATTTGACCTGCTTCAAGCAAGTTTGGCATTCCCGTAAACTTTTTTGGAAATGCAAAACCCATCTGAAAGTGAAAAAAGCTTGTCAGCGCAGGCCCTAAGAATGAACAAGGCCAGGAGGGACCTGGCTAGAAATGTTTCCATTGAAAAGTTGTGTGGTGCCAAGCAGGACTGCACGTGATAAATGCTGGAATATGGAGGATGGCAAGGATTCAACCAGGCAGGCTGACCCTGAGTGGTGGGGGATTCATTAAAGGACAACCTCAATAAAAGGTACAGCAATCCCTTAGGGCTCTATATACACTAGCATTTTTTAAGCTCAAAAAACGCTGGATAAAAAACACTTGTAATAGCATTTTTAGTAGCGTTTAGGAAATTAGCGGTTTATTAGTGTTTTTACAGTACATGGGAAAAAAAAAAGCTAGAAAAAAGCTGTTAGGAGAATTTTAGTAGCCTTTTTTTACTGTTGGAAAAACACTCCCAAAAATAATTTTTCTGCTCCTAAATGCTGAAGCTTGAAAAACACTACTAGGCTAAAAATAGTGTGCATGGACACATAGGATAAAACTACTGAGCTTCCAGGAGCAGAAAAAAATGCTCATAATAGCTTCTAGGTGCTTTAAAAAAAAAATGCTAGTGTGCATGGAGTCCAACTCTTTATGAAGCTTTGTTGAAAAAAAAGGAATGATTTGCACATTTACTGAAGTGAAAATGTTTTAAACTAGATGTATCCAGTGAGTGAAAAAAGTGGCTAGACAGACAAAGGTCAATCCCCGCCCACAATGAAAGTAAGGCTGGGAAGGACACAGCCTGACACCAAGGAGCTATAATTAAAGAATGAGAAGCACATGGTGTACTGACAAGGTATCTATATTTGGTGTCAAAGCACTAAAGCTGGCAATCATAAGACTAACAATTCAGGAAACAACTAGACGAGGGCAAACAAAGTTCATTCACGTTTTCTTGAGAACGACGTTGTTGTGCCATGCAACTCCTTCCAATTAGAACAGTGTACCATTGCTCAGGATTGGTATTATTACATATACTGCTGACTGATGGATATCCACCCATAGTTCCATAGCCAAGCAAAGTGTTCAATCAATCATTGCTCTGCGGGGGCTGGGACTAGGTTTAGACTAAGTGGAGAAATTTACCTCTGATCCGGCTCTTGCCCCATAAACTGCGCCATACTGTTTGCCTTCCGATTCTCCAACGTGATTTCCTTCGGCAAAGCCCTCCTCGTATCCCTCCCCACGGTACCTACAGATGACAGAACACAAAAGAAGTTAGACCAGTCAAGAAAAGAAAAGTACCAGTTTCTTACCGAGAGTGGAAGTGAAAGAAAATTCCAAATTTTTGGACCCCAGAACAGGAACAGTTGGGATATCCTCAAATGAGGACACTAGTTCTGGTGACAACCAGGGATTCCCTGATTTTAGAGGAATTTTCTCCCACTTGCTGTTGTGGCTATGGGACATAAAGTGAGTAGACATCTCTCCAATGGGCACAGATGAATTAGGGGTTATCAGGGGTGTCAAATTGGTGGCCCTCCAGCTGTTGCGAAACTACAAGTACCATCATGCTTCTGCCTTTGGGAGTCATGCTTGTAACTGTCAATCTTGCAATGCCTCATGGGACTTGTAGTTTGGCAACAGCTAGAGGGCCACCAGTTTGACATCTGTGGTTTAAGTGGTTGTAAGGGCTCAAGGTTTTTTACCTTCATATATTCTATGCATGAAGCTAAACAACTTTCTGTGTGCAGCAGCCCTTCCAGCCCCCCTCCCCCCCGCTTACCTGAGCCCTATCTCGATCCAGTGATGTGCAGAAGAGAAGCAGCTCTCTGGGGTCTCTCCCTCCTCATTGGCTGAGAAAGCAGTGGGGGCCATTGGCTCCCGCTACTGTCAACCACAGCCAGTGAGCCAATGAGGAGAGAGTCAGGGCAGGGCCGTGCCATTCTCTATGTGACTGGACAGCAGCGACTCAGGAGCAAGCAAGCTTGGGTGCCCCCATAGCAAGTTTCTTACTCTGGAGGCACTTGGCAGGAGGGAGGGGCCAGGAGTGCTGGTGCAGGACCCGAGTAGGAGAAACGAGGCTGCTCTGTGCAAAACCACTGCAGAGAGCAGGAAGATATGACATATTTGTTAAAAAAAAAATAATCAGCCTTTAATATCAGTTTGAAGCCCTCTCCTAAGGCAGCCATACAAGGATCGAAATTTGGCTGGTTCACCAGGGAAACCGATCGCCTTCTGTACAACCAGCCTGTCAGGTTTTTCCCAATCGATCAGTGCTGTCATCTATAGCCTACAACACTGAACAGTCTGCCCTGATGGCAGGGAACACTCCCCGCTGTCAAAACACAATAGCACAGAGGCAGTGATGTGAATGGGGTTCATTTTTTTTTCATTAAACCTGCTGGTTGAAAAAAAAAAAAAAAAAAAAAGGATTATTGTATGGCCAGCTTTACTTTATCCAACATAAACAAAAAAAAGAAGCAGACAAGCCCATACAGTGAGAGAAGACCATGTAGGATACCACACGGACAGAGGGAAGGTTCACTATCTACATTGCATCTTACAATGATAATTTAAGCCCTCGTTCACACCCGGTGCAACTTGTCATGCGACTTAAAAAGTTGCATCCTATTTGCTGCTATGGAACCATTCAAAATTGGTGCAACTTGAGTCGCTGCGACTTTGAAAAAGCACTTGCAGTATTTTTGTGCAATTTCAGGTGCGACTTGCATTGTCATGTGTCTATGAAGTTGCACAAATGTCTGCAAGCTCCACATGAAGTCACACTGATCAGCTTTGCGGCTTCAAAGCCACACCTGGTGTGAACCAAGGCTTAGTTAGTTTTTGAACAGACATGGATGAGTCCTGTTGTAGTCCTATGTGCCTCCATATTGTTGTGCCATTACCATGATAACAGTAGCGGGGTAGCGTGTGCAACGTCTGCCAGAGCTATTCTATCAGGTGCACAGAGATGATTTGCTCATGGATACGATCATATTTTGATTGAACGGATTATAAGATTGCATGGGGAAAACAGAGATGTGATCCATAAGTTATGGACATACATTACATTAGTGTCCTACATATTGATCCCATTTATGGCATATCGTTCATGTGCGTTTACTATAGATTGATTGCTGCTATCTGGAGGAATTGATTGTAAAATAAAT